>NW_027632755.1:0-44704 GCF_902686455.1 Sciurus vulgaris | reverse complement strand
AATATTGATAAACCCTTACCCACACGAACAAAGAGAAAGAGTGAGAAAACTCAAATTATGAAAATCCTGAATGAACAAGGAATTATCACAAGAGACACAAGTGAAATTCAAAAAATAATCAGAAGCTATTTTGAAAATCTATATTCCAACAAAACAGAAAACCTTGAAGACATCAACAAGTTTCTAGAGACATACAAATTACCTGAACTTAACCAGGAGGACATACACAACTTAAATAAATCAATTTCAAGCAATGAAATAGAGGAAGTCATCAAAAGCCTACCAACAAAGAAAAGCCCTGGACCAGATGGGTTCTCAACCGAGTTCTACAAAACCTTTAAAGAAGAGCTCATTCCAATACTCCTCAATTTATTCCATGAAATAGAAGAGGAGGGAACCCTCCCAAACTCATTCTATGAAGCCAATATCACCCTGATACCTAAACCAGACAGAGACACATCGTGGAAAGAACATTTCAGACCAATATCCTTAATGAACATCGACGCAAAAATTCTCAACAAAATTTTAGCAAATCACATACAAAAACCAATTTAAAAGATAGTGCACCACGATCATGTGGGTTTTATCCCAGGGATGCAAGGTTGGTTCAACATCTGGAAATCAAAAAATGTCATTCACCATATCAACAGGCTTAAAGTCAATAATCACATGATTATTTCAGTAGATGCAGAAAAATGATTTGATAAAATACAGCACCCCTTCATGCTCAAAACTCTAGAAAAAATTGGGATAGTGGGAACATTCCTTAACATTGTAAAGGCCATCTACGCTAAGCCCATGGCCAATATCATTCTAAATGGTGAAAAACTGAAACCATTCCTGGAATAAGGAACAAAAACTGGAACAAGGCAGGGATGTCCTTTTTCACCACTTCTATTCAACCTCGTCCTTGAAACTCTAGCCAGAGAACTTAGACAAACCAAAGAAATTAAGGGGATACAAATAGGAAAAGAATAACTCAAATTATCCCTGTTCGCTGATTACATAATTATATATTTAGAGGAACCTGGAAATTCCACCAGAAAACTTTTAGAATTCATAAGTGAATTCAGTAAAGTAGCAGGTTACAAGATCAATGCTCATAAATCTAATGCATTTTTATACATAAGTGATGAATCTTCAAAAAGAGAAGTTAGGAAAACTATCCCAGTCACAATAGCTTCAAAGAAAAATAAAATACTTCAGAATCAATCTCACAAAAGAGGTGAAAGACCTCTACAATGAGAACTACAGAACACTAAAGAAAGAAATTAAAGAAATATTAGAAGATGGAAAGATTTCCCATGTTCTTGGATAGGCAGAATTAATATTGTCAAAATGGCCATACTACCAAAAGTGCTATACAGATTCAATGCAAGTCCAATTAAATTCAAATGACATACCATACAGAAATAGAGCAAGCAATTATGAAATTCATCTGGAAGAATAAGAAACCCAGAATAACTAAAGCAATCCTTAGCAGAAAGAGTGAAGCAGGGGATATCTCAATACCAGATCTTCAACTCTACTACAAAGGAATAGTAACAAATACGGCATGGTACTGGTACCAAAATAGACAGGCAGATCAATGGTACAGAGTAGAGGACATGGGCACAAACCCAAATTTATACAATTTTCTCATACTAAACAAAGGTGCCAAAAATATGCAATGGAGAAAAGATAGCCTCTTCAACAAATGGTGCTAGGAAAACTGGAAATCCATATACAACAGAATGAAATTAAATCCCTGTCTCTCACCCTGCACAAAACTCAACTCACAATGGATCAAGGACCTTGAAATCAGACCAGAGACCCTGCATCTTATAGAAGCAAAAGTAGGTCCAAATCTTCAACATGTCGGCCCAGAATCAGACTTTCTTAGCAGGACTCCCCTAGCACAAGAAATAAAAGCAAGAAACAACAACTTGGATAGATTCAAACTGAAAAGCTTTCTCTCAGCAAAGGAAACTAACAGCAATGTGAAAAGAGAGCCTACAGAGTGGGAGAATATCTTTGCCACTGATACTTCAGATAGAGCACTAACTTCCAGAATCCATAAATAACTCAAAAAACTCTACACCAAGAATAAAAATAATCCAATCAACAAATGGGCTAAGGAAATGCACAGGCACTTCACAGAAGAAGATGTACAAGAAATCAATAGATATATGAAAAAATGTTCAACATCTCTAGTAATAAGAGAATTGCAAATCAAAACTACCCCAAGATTCCATCTCACCCCGTTTAGAATGGTGATTATCAAGAACACAAGCAACAATAAGTGTTGGCTAGGATGTGGGGAAAATGGTACACTTATACATTGGTGATGTTTTTGCAAATTAGTGCAGCCACTCTGGAAAGCAGTATGGAGATTCTTCAGAAATCTTGGAAAAGAAGCACCATTTGACCCAGATATCCCACTCCTTGGCCTATACCCAAAGGACTTAAAATCAGCATACTACAGAGATACAGCCACATCAATGTACATAGCTGCACAATTCACAATAGCTAGATTGTGGAATCAACCTAGATGCCCTTCAATTTATGTATGGATAAAGAATCTGTGGCATATATATATATGCCACATTGTGTGTATATATATATATATATATATATATACACAATGGAATATTACTCCACCATAAAGAATGGTAAAATTATGGCATTTGCAGGCAAATGGATGAAATTGGATAATATCATGCTAAGTGAGATAAGCCAAGCTCATAAAACCAAAGGACGAATGATCTCACTGATTAGCGAATGATGACACATAATGGGGTGTGGGAGGGGTTATTGTTAGGGTTAGGTTTAGGGTGAGGGTTAGGGAGGGAGGCAAGAATGGAAGAAGGAAGGATCGTATAGAGGGAGAAGAGAGGTGGGAGGGTGGGGGAAGGGAGAAAAATAACACAATGAATCAAACAACATTCCCCTATGTAAATTTATGATTACACAAATGGTATGCCTTTACTCCATGTACAAACAGAGAAACAACATGTATCCCACTTGTTTACAATAAAAAAAAAACACTGAAAAAATAGAACCATAAAAACAGGAATAAAATTAAGCAGTGAATTGGCACTAGCCTTCTCTCAATCACCTGCAAGTCTCCAGAGGACTCACATGTGATTCCTGCAACATTCTGCGGTTGTGTTCCAGTTTTTTTTGTCTCTTTCCTGGGATTCATCCCCAGATATACACCCAATTTATAAAAATATTATGCTATGGCATCATGTTATGAAAATGAACAGCCAAAGCCTCAACAAAAGATGCTTTTGGAAAAGTAAGCCCAGCTAAAATATTACCTACAAAAGTAAAGAACATGGCAGAGCTTCCTCCTCAACACATAGATTATTAGATGACAGCCTTTCCCTCATTCTTCCTCACTTCCTCAGATGCACTTTTGTTATCCTGAAGACACAGTGACATCTCACATGTAGGTGCCAAGGAGACGTGGTCTCCAGGTGCTCCCAGTAGGGGAATCTATCTCCCTGTATGGGTCTCAAGGAGGAGGAGGCTTTTGTCACCAGAGTCATAGCCCCAAAGTGTCCTCAGTCTTAGTTTCTTTCCCCTGTGGGCACAGGACATCCATCCCTGGCAGGCAGATGATTTGGGAGGATCAGGAAAAGTCACACTGAGAACCACTTGCTGGTCACTGTGGGCAAAACAGGACACTTGATGCTCACTGTTTCCGGTGCCCCTGCACCCCCTTGTGGCAGTTCTGATAAAGCTCTGAAATTCATGGTTTTGTTTTTTCTAGGCCATGATTTTGATAACTTGGGGATAGGAACGACAGTAGAGTAAAACAGACATTACTTACCTACATTTATGACTGCATGACCAATGTGATCCTACAATATGTACAATCAGAAAAATAAGAAATTATATTCCATTTTTGTATGATTTACCAAAATGCATAAATGCATTCTACTGCCATGTGTAAATAATTAGAAGAAATTTTAAAAATTTAAAGAAAACAGCAATAAAGCCCACCATTCCATGTTTGATGAGAAAGTATGGTGATATAAAAAGCAAAACATATGGTAGACAGACCAAAGTTCATTGATTTCTAATATTTCAGCAATAGTTTTTTGAAAAAATTGGAATTTTAAACTAGATTTAGAAATAATTATAAACAGTAACATTTATAACACTCCCAAAATTGAAAATTTTAAATTATAAAACTTATAAATTAGAATTATGCTTTCAGAAAACTAAGAAATAAAATTAAAAAAACAAAGCAAAATATAAATAATTTTAGAGATATTCCTTGTTCAAGTCTCTACATAGGATGATATTTACTCAAATTTGATAAATGAATAGGTGCAATCACTCTCAAATATCCAGTGAACTCTTTCTGAATTTAGAATAGATGGCCAGACAGCAGAAGGATCAAAAATGAACTTCCACATCTGGATCCCTATGGCTGTTAGAAAGCTGAAGCAGTGGCCATAATATGATGTGCTGTGAACTTGACTGGGCAGGTTGGCACATGCCTGTAGTTCCAGTGGCTCAGGAAGTTGAGGTTGAAGGATTGAGAATTTAAAGCCAGAATCAGCAAAAGCAAGATTTTAAGCAACTCAGTAAGACTCTGTCTCTAAGTAAAACTCAAAATAAGACTGGGAATGTGGCTCAGTAGTTGAGTGCCCCTGAATTTAAACCCTGGTATGAAAAGAAAAAAAAAAAAAAAAAAAAAAAAAAAAAACAAAAACAAAAAAACAAAAACTAAAATAACAACCACAATACCCCACAGCTTGGATATAATGCTGCCCAAAACAGAATGGACTTTGGGAAATAAAACACAGAAAGAGTTTGCTGAACCCCAGGAGAGGGGTGAACCCTGAGCATGTGCCAAAGAACACGATGCTCAAATCTGCACTGGTGCTTGGTACATTCTTCTCTTTGAGGGTAAAACTGCATACTTTAGGCCAGGTACACTAGTGAACACATATAATCCCAGCAAATGAGAGGCTGAGGCAGGAGGATGGAAATTTCAAGGCCAGTCTCAGTGATCTTGTCTCAAAATAAAAAAAAAAAAGGGTTGGACATATAGCTCAGTGGAAAAGTGCCCCTGGACAGATACTGAAACCCCAGTACCAAAAGAAAAAAGAAAAGCAGTGCCGTTTTCAGAGATGCAGTCTGGAGGCAATATTACTGTTCTTAGAAATCCATAGGACAGGCCTTGACTGGCAAAATCTGAGGTAGTGGATCTGTAAACCAGGCACTGCCCTACTTTGTGGCCTACACACAGCACCATACACTCCAAGTGGCTCTTGGGGCTTACCTCTCCAGGAGGAAAGTTTCAGGAACCTATGGTGGGGGCTGTGCCACCAGAAAGCTGCCTATCTCTGCTGACACAACACTTGCACATAGACCTTCCTCCAGGTACAATTCTGGGGACTGCTGCTCAGGTGGGTTGGTAAAGCCTGCAAGTAAAGAAAGTCCAGAACCCACTGGTGGGAGCAGGAGTGTGGTCCATGTGTGACACCACAGAGCCTCAAGTGGGGAGGCAGACACAGCATCCAGCCCACTATCCTGGGCCCCTAGAGACAGGCTCAGCATGATAGGCCTCCACCTACCTCTCTAGAAGGATCTGTACCAACATTGATTCCAAAAGTTTTCTCAGATTTCCAGAGGCCAAGTGATCATGGGATCCACTGACTTCAAACTGTGTTCTGCCATCCCAGTCTCTCTCCACCAAGTTCCACTGAGCCAGAATCTGCTGTGCACTCCCGTCCACCACCATGAAGATGTGCAGTACATTCTGCCATCCTTCTTTGGCAGGTGCACAGGAACCTGACCTCCAGCCACTGAGGTTTCCTTTTTCTCCACTCATACTTGGTCTCTCTGAGGTAAAAATATCACTACCTCACCCTGCCTCAACCTGTCTTTCTCTCCCTATAAGTGTGTCTGAGAATATCTCAGAATTTGCTTCACTCTTAAAGATGATCTGTCATAACTTGGTCAGCTCTAAGTGTACATAGGTGTAAGAGGAAAGGGCTGGAGAAGGCAGGTTTCTCTCTGTCCTGAGCATATAAGGCAGGACAACCACCTTTGATCTTGTGGCCTCAGATACAGAACCCAGATCTTGGGTGGAGATTGTGCTGGCCTCTCTCCTGCCACAACTGTGAAAAGATTCCCTTGTGTCCAGCTGCTTAAGCCCTGTCTGACCACCTTGTATGTGACTCTGCTCCTGCTTTTTCTGTCTCCTCATTCACCAGAACTTGGAGAGTACTCTGAGAGACAGAAGCAGCCTGTAGTTGGGAAGCAGAGACAGGCCCACAGCCTTAGGGCAGCTGAATGGGAACAGTACAAGGAGACACCCAGGGATTATAGGTGACTTAGTTCTGTAAACTGAAAGGTATAACAAGAAGACAATTCAAAAGTCCAAGCCAGGACCACCAGTGTGAACATTCAGAACAGAAAGATGAGTAGAAACCCAAAAGTTCTGAGCAGGCAAAGGCAGGCTGTCTGTCAAGAACTGAACACCTTGCTTAACCACACCAACTTCTTTTAAAAGGTGACTTTTTTTTTTACATTTCTGAAGGAAAGTGTTTCCAGCTCAGAATTCTGCCCCTGCCAATTGGTTAGTCAGGTTGAAGTGTTAATTTCAGACATTTTTAAGACATTTAGCAATTCAGAAAATTTACCTTCTTGGTGCTTTGTTGTAAAAGCTAATTAAGGATGTTCTCTAAGAAAACAAGGGAGTCAAGGAAAAAAGAACAAGATTTCCATTCAGCAAGCATTGGAGCCACACACCAAAGCAGGGATGTAAGCTCCAGCCATGGCAATGCCACCACACCCAAACCTGGAAGCTACTCCTTGCAGTGGCAACAGGAAGAGGAACCCCTATGCAGAGAATTCTCAGATGGGGTTCTTGAAACCCTGGGAGATGTAATGGGTGTGATAAAAGCAGATGTGCAAACAAAAAAAAAGAAAAGAAAAAGGCGTATAGAAGGTATGCATGATGGTGTGCACCCATAATCCCAGTGTCTGGTAATGCAGATGCAGAAGAATCTTGAGTTCGAAGTCAGCCTCAACATTTTAGAGATATCTTAAGTAACTCAAGCTGACAGCACATGCTCAAAAAGTATCTTTTGGTGCCATTGGTAATAGGCAAAACAGCTGAACACCTGCTTAGCGGTTAAGCTTGTCTCTGAAGGAAAATTCTCCTGCCCAACCACACTTCTAGCTCTGGGATACAGAAAGGCACAGAGCTGGCTGGGGCAACTCATGTCCACCAACTAAGTGGTATAAGCCCTAAGAAAAGGCCCCTATGGCACTTGGGGAACTTTTGAGGGTGCCAATGGATTCACCTGGGGTGGCCTGTAATCCTTACCTGCTGAACCTTGCTGGGTTTGGTGGTCATGGCTAATGCAAAGTCCTCTAGCCTCTGGCACAACTCTCTGGGATAGTGCCAGCTCTTGAGTCCTTTGGAGCAGATGGAGTAGGGTGATGGGTTCCTGGATGAAGACAATGAGGATGGTGGTTTCGGACCAGGATCCTCCACATTTTTTCTGATCAGGACCAGCTCTCTGAGGATGATGGCACTTGTCACCCTGAAACCCCATACACAAACCTCCTTCTAGGGGACATCTCTCCTATCCACAGCCTTTCCCACAGGAATGCACATTCCCTGAAACATAAGCACAAAGCGCTGCAAGGAGTCTGCCTGAGGAGTCCCTCTGGGCCATGCACCCTGCTGACCCACCACTCTTCCCAAATCCAGAATTCCTCCTCATGCCCAGACCTGATGCCGTCCAGCAGAGTCAATTTGGCATGGGAGACAAACGAATAGCAAGGCTCTTGAATTCAGAACGGTTTATTGTTGATTAAGGAAACCCGGGAACCCTGGCGCTCAAGAAGAGCCGGTTTATATCCCCTCCAGGAGGTGAAGGGTAGGGCTGACGCCAATTATTAGGCAAGGAGCTAGCCATCCAATGATGGCAAAGGTCAAAATGAGCAGTCACAATCAGGAGCACTCGGGAACACATGTGCACGCATTGTGTGTGTGGACTTAATTGAATACGGCCAATGACAAATCACCTGGGTGTGCTTATGTTAATCAACCTCCTCACCACTGATGTGATAAAAACAACTTCTGGCTGGCTGCCAGGCGCCATCTTGGCATAGTCCATATGGCATAGCCCCCAGCACAGACCTGTGGGACACAGTGGTTCACAAAACACTGCCTGAGACTCACTTCCTGTTCACCCAACTGCAACCTGTCATGCCTTCCCATTGCCTCCCAGTACTTCCATCCATGATTTACTCCTGTTCATTCCTTGCCACACTTCCATTCCTATCACCCTGAGAGGCTCCCTGAGGACTAGATATGAGATACACTTGCCATCAGGTCCACTGTCACTAACCACAGGTTCTATCATCCACCCAGGCTCAGGTGGCAGATGGGAGGAGATGGTCATGAACATGACCTCAGCCACCTACTCCTGAGGAAGCAGGGGGAGTGCAGCTTGGGCCTAGCTCACAGCCAGCAAGAAACACTGATGCCATACTGCTTATGGTGTTGTGGCTGTAAACTCTTGCTCTTCCAACCAGTTCCTCACTGGGGCCTTGGTGGTACATGCAACCCCTTGGCAACACTGGTGGAACCAGTGCAGACATATGCCCTCAGAACCTCTTATGCAGCAGTAGCTCTACAGGTTGGTCAGCACCACCACACTCAGCATCCTCGCATCCATGCTGTAGTGGATGTCATTCCAGAGCTGCACCAGCTCCTTGCTGCCTCCTGGCACATGGCAATTCTGAAAGAACATGATGAGTCCTGGATGCTCTGAGCTCCCTGGCACATAACCCTGCAAACCAACCTTGGGGAAGGGATTAATGTCTGGGATTGAACACAATGATCATCACATCCACAGTGTGGTGAAGCAGGGCAGGTACTACAGTGCCCACAAGGCTCTGAGGAATTGCCCTGAACACCCAGGCACTTTTCAAGTCATGCTGAGAACCTCACCTCACTCTTCAAGTAGCCAGATCTGTCAACCCACCTTGACATTCTTCACCTTTCCCAACAGAGGATGGTTCTCAGCTGCACAGGTGAAGAAGTTAAGGCATGAAGAGAGAGGCCTGACAACCCATCTTTGGGTGCACAACTAGGGTGACACCACTGTCAGTTGCACAGGTTTTGGATCCAAGGGGCCAGTATTGACCCACAACTTAAGTGAATGACTACCCAATAGGGCCAGGCCTTTAGATGCTAGAAATGTTCAAAGTTGAGTAGGATAAAGGGGACCCTATCCTTGCCCAGTAACAGCTCACTCATCCTGAGTCAGATTTGACCAACAACTAAGGATGCCCATGCTGGCACTTCCAGTACCCTGTGTGGTCCCTCCATTTACTAAACCCTGACAGCCCACCCTGTTGCTCTGGTACCATGTCCACAGAACTGGCAGAAAGTACTGGAAATTACATGCCCTGCTTTCTGAGGTTGTGATTCCATGGCCCTCTGCCATCTCAGAACACTATTGGCAGCCCTGACCCAGATGCAGTACTTGGCTCTGGTAAGAAGTCCCTGCACAGGACAGGTTCTGCCCTGTGCTAGGTGCAGTGGCCATGTTCCCTCAGATCTCAGCTACATGTTACATCATCAAACATACCTGTGAGCCATCATGACTGAGGTTATAACCCTCTCTGGGGCTTCTCCTCAGCAAGATGAGGTAAGGCAGGCCACAGACACTGACAGAGGGAGAAAAATATCAACAGGTCCTAGACAGAAATATCTTAGGAGCTCTAGGATGAGGAAGAGGTCACTTATCCTTTAAGGAAACTGGGGCCTCAGACACAGGACTGAAAAGTAGGTAGGCCCAGAGACAATCCCTGGGGGTCCTGCCAGATGTACACCTTCTCTTTACAGATCCCTCTGGCTGTTGTTTGGACTTAACAACAACACTAAGGCCATAAGCAACTTAGTGAGTTCCTGTCTCAAAATTAAATTAAAATAAATGAATAAAAATTTTGGGATGTGACTCAGTGGTTGAGTGTCCCTGAGTTCAATCCCTGGTACCAAAAATATCCCCTTTGGGTAAGATATATCACTATTTGGAAACTGCCCAGCATCACCTGGATACACTTTAATCATATACACCACTGTTTAGAGAGGAGCATGAAGCACAATCCTCATAGTAGATGGGCAAATAAAGATTACAAGTGGCTCTCTATTAATAAGGTCAGGTTGTGATCTCAAAAATGCTGAGATCCAAGGTACCACCAGATGACTGGAGAGACACTTCTGGTCTTCAGAGTGTGAGCAATAGAAGGTCTGGTAGTTTATTTTCAGAATCTAGTATTCAGCCTTAAGATCCAATTGTAACCCTTCTCTTTTTCCTGCCCTAAGTGTAAAATTAGTCAATTAAGTAGACTATAACTGCAAACTCTTCAAGTCAGAGTGAAGGGCAGCACTGCATTAGGTTAGAGATAAAAGCAGGTGGACTGCCTACCCAGACACTTACTAGGCAGGTTCTGGTAGCATAGCCTACCCGAAGTAAAGGTTTGCCTTTCCTACTCCCTTTTGGGCATGGTATCATTTTGTGTGCCACCTCCTTATTTCTAACAAGACTTACTGCAGATTGAGATCCTGGGTTTACAAGACAAGGACATAGCTCTCCAAAGGTGGACCATGTCTCATGAATTGATTTTTTTTTCATTATTTAGCACAGTGCAACACAGGATGACCACTGAACATGGACTTATTGATTAGGAACTTTTACTTCCTGTTTCCAAGCCAGTTAAAGTTGATCCAGTGAGGGTAGGTCACCCTGACTGAGCTCATGTCCTGCTGGGTATAGTAGAAGCAGTCTCCACCTCCCTCTGCATCCTGCCTCACCACCCAGGCTTACCTCTATAAGCCAGCAGGCTGCTTGCAGTTCTCCTGCTAGACCAGGACACATGCACACAGCAGGACCACATCCACATTGTCCAGGAGGTGCAGGTGGAGTTGGCTTTCCAGAATGGCAGCAACCAATGGCTGTGACTTGGCAAGGTCATCCTGGATGTCTTAGCACAGCATGCCTGCTAGGATCACCAGCTCTGTTGAGGGCTATAAGCAGCCCTCACACTCCTTCAGTTGTGTCAGGAATCTCTGCATCCTCTCCATCACAGAGCTTGTTCTTTCCATCTATCTATCTTCAGACCAAGTCTGTGTGATATGTGACCCTGAGGGCAGCAACACCTGCATAGAACAGTAAGAGCAAACCTGAGAGAGGAGACCTACATCACACATCTTCTAGAATTTTCTTCTAAAAACCCTAGTGGTTGATAGTGCAAAGCACTGACCCGGGTGCTGTCTAGAGCCATCCACCTGGGGTCTGAGCTTCTCCTCTGTCCCTTGCACTTATCAACAGGTCCACTGGCCTGGCCATCTCCTTTCTTTTGACCTCTTCTCCTCCAAGGGCTAAACCTTTCCTCTAACTCCTGGTGTGGCTTCTGGCTCACCAGAGGCCCTGGGCTGCCAGATGGGCAGCAAGGGTCCACCTGACTTCACATGCCTACACCCTATTCACAGCAGAGACACAGCTGTTGCCAGCACCAGTCCCACTAGTATGATAAACACATTTCCTGGATCAAACTCTCTTACTGCAGAGCACCCCACCAAGGGGGGATATCTCCATCTGGGGGTTGGGGGAGTTTGCTGGTGATGAATTTTGAACATAAGATCTTATTCACTACCTAATTTGCTTCTGGAGAATACTCTCCTGTGAGGATTGAATGTGCCTTCTGGAGGCAGGGAATTCTGCCTGTTTGTGATCCCTGGCCATGGGACTGGCTTGGTGAGGTTATCCCTAGCAGGGACTGGGCACACTCTCATTTAATCTTTGTACCCCAGTCCCTTGACTGAAGGAAGCTCCAAAGGTTCTAGGATGGGGTGCAGAGCCCTCTCAGGATACAGGTTTCCTCCAGCACCCCATCATCGGCTGTTGGGGAAGACAGGGCTGGGTGCAGATTGAATGGGACCCTTAATTGAGAAAAGAAAAGATTTTCTGAGGGAAAGTGCAGAAAAGAGGGACTGGGTGGAGACAGGTAGGTTGGCTTCCTGACTGCAATAGACCCTGCCACGTGCTCCTGACTTTTGTGATGCATTACACTGGGAAGCAAGGCCAGGCGCCAGTACCACGTGAACACATGGGGAAAGTTCTGCTCTTCACACCTTAGGCCCAACTCCCAAGCCCTTGGAGACTCCCACCCAGCTGCTCTTTGAGGTTCCTGATGCAAAGTCCCCTTGGCCCCACCCCACATGCCAGACTTCCCCTACACCCATGGAGCCACAAGAAACCCGACCCCCACCCGCCTCCATTGGCAAGTCCATTCAGACACACCCTGCAGGGAAAGAGGCACCAGATGGGCAGCACAGGGCTCGGATGCTACCAAGCTGCAGCCAATCCACACAGGTCTGAAGACCTAAGGCCAATCTCAGAAAGGAGGGGCAACCAACCATACTGGGTGTGATGTTTTCCAATTCAAGAAGCAGCTAAGCCAGGGAGCTGCACTGCATGCACCCTGGCCCTGAGCTGCCAGCAGTCATCATGTCATGTGGTTGCTAGGGCCCAAGGCCAGTTACCTGACTTGGCCAAAGCCCAGGTGTGCCCAGACCTGGAGGAGCAGTTTTGGAGGGCAATGTCACTGAGCCAGTGCTAAGCTGGTGACCAACGTGTCCTCATGCAACCCTTCATCCCTGCCTTGTCCCCTAGACCTTGAGGGTGCTCACTACCCTCAGCAGAACCTAGGTGATCAGGCTGTCATGATGCCCAGGGTGGCCAAAGCAGCCCAGCACCACCTAGAAGTCCTGGAGGGTAGTGTGAGCTGTCAGGCTTCAGTGGGGTCCCCTGTCCTGCCTGGACATGGAGCAATCCATGGCCTACTAGGCTGTGCCCTGCACACACCATTGACCTTCAACTGAGTCAAAAGGTTAGGATCCCATTTCTTGAAACATCAGGCCCGGTCCTTGCTCCCTTCATCTTTCTTCTTACCATCATCACAGAGCCTGGACTTGTTTTGAATCTCAGTCTCAAGCAGCCAGGACCAGAAGTGTCTCCAGTTGCCATGGGAACCGTGAAGCCACCGCACTATCAAGCTGCCCATCTGTGGCATCAGGCACTGTCTGCAGTGCAGGCACAAGGTCATGGAAGCCACTCCTCAATATCCAGGTGTCCCAAGGCACAGAGAAAGCCTCTGGGGAGAGAGAAAAAGTGTGTGCTCCTACCGGAGCCTGAAACCTCCACACCCTTCACTCTCGCCATGCTGGAAGCCAGCCCCTTCCATTTGGAATACATTTGCTCTCCCATCTTTTACTCTCATGGCACAGGGGCACTGGAAACCAAATGAGGCCATTTTCAGAGTGGAATGTATTGCAGTTGAATGATTGAGAGATTCCAGATATTACTTTCAGCCACTTTTCTCACTCCATTGAATCTTGAGAGATACAGCTGCAAACGTAGCTAGCAGCAGATGGACATTAAATGAGGAATTTTATTCTTGCCAGCAATTATTGGTCCTGGGACCCCAGACCCCATGATCTATCACCACTTCCCTTTGCCTGTATAGATTTACTGACAGCATCTGACTGAGTTGCTGAGGCATTCCTTAATTTAGGGAATAATTCTTTGCCCAGGAGAAACACTTCTCTTCCTCACCTGCCAGGCTAGTTCTGGTGCAGGTTAACCCCACTGAGTGAAGACCCACAGACTCAGGGAGTTCAGTGGAAGCAGGCTGCTTGCCACCAGCCTGCAAACTCATTTATTGCAGGAAAAGGTATACACTTTATGTTTCTTGCCCAATCACAATGTGCCACAGGGGATCAGGCTCCTATACTGTTTCCCTTGGTAACACTTGGTCAACTTGGAGCAGATATTTACATTCCTCGATCAGAGAATTGGAATGCTCCTCTCTGCAAGATTACACACTTGAGACATTAACTGGTGTGAGACAAGAACTAGGATTTCTCCCAAGATTGCATGACATTTCATTGAAGAAAAACTAAAAATTCTTCCAATAAAGAATAGTGGCAACACAGATACATACAGTGCTTCCTGATGTTTCCACGGATGAAGTCAGCCTGAGTGGAGTGTGGCTGCATGATAAAAAAGGGGCTGGGGGACTCAGTGGAGAGTCCTGCTGCGAGATAAAACCCAGAAATACTGGCTTTAAGAATGATGAAAGAATACACAGGAGGAAGAGTCCACAGCTGTGCCAGGGAAACCTGGCTGAGTGGAAGATTAAAAACTCCCCTCCAGTCGACTGAGAAAAAATACCACCAAACCAATTAGTCAATGCAGAAAAGAAGCAGATCACCAGCCATGCATGTTGGTCAAGTTCAGTGAGGATCTGACACTGAGACCTCACCACTGCCTAGGCACATCACATGGAGGAAGCTATACTCCAAAAGGACCCATACCTAAGAGTGGATCCTTCTAAATGCATGCAAAATTTTAGCTTATTAACACACACAGCATGAGAAAACAATAAGACCCCTACAAAATTTTCATAGTTCCCCAATAACTGCATCCAAGGACTTTATTTTCTAATATCCACTAAGGAAATGAGATGGAAAATTACTGATTGTACCCTAACCACAAAGGTCCCATTCTAGATTGTTGCTATTTGGTTAAAAGTTACATGTGAGACTCATTTGAGACTATTATCTGCCTCAACATAGACAATGATTTCAAGGGATGATGGAAACCTTAACCTTGTCATTAGTGATTGGTCCTGTGAATTTAAAATTTTGCACCATTGGGAATAACCGTTCTTGGACATAAATGAGATCAGTGGCAATCACAGTTATGTATGTTCATAATTGTAACTGTTTATTCACATGTTGTATATTATTTTCATCAGTGAGGTTTTACCAATGAAAACACAAACAATATACAGAAAAAAATGCTTCAATTACTAGAATAAACCTCATGTTTATGTTGCTATGATTTCTAACATTATTTTCATACTCATTAGATTGCTTTAGATCTAAATATTAATTTATGACATTTAAATTCCTAAAGAGTATTGCAAAAGGTCATTTCATTTGAACTAATTTACATTCTGGATGTGAGAAAAAAAGGATGAAACTACAAATTCAAATTCCCATGTTTACATACCTGTGACTGCTTATTTTCAGTGCCACTAAGTGTTTCCTCCTCTTCCTCTGATGTTACATCTAACAGTAGCCTGTTGACAAATGGATAGTTTACTTAAGTTACTTAGTACTCCTTGAAAGAGTAACAGTCTATCAAATTAAAAACTAATAATAGGCTTTATACTAGATCATCCTTTACTTTAGAAACAATCTTACTCTGCTGTGTGTGTTTGTGTGTGTTTGTGGGTGTGGTGTGGGTGTGTATTCATGTTTTGTGATTTTATCCAGGGACTTCAGCAACCTTAGCAATTACTCTACCAATGAGTAGTTTTTCCAAACTCATTTTTCTTTGAGACAGAGCCACTCTTAATTGTTCAGAGTGTCATCAATCATGCCATTCACCCCTCTCAGCCTCCTAAGAAGCTATGTTTATCTGTGACCAACTAACCCAGCAAATATTTACTATGTTATGCATGCTTGTCCTGTTCAAGAACTTCAAAACTCATCAGGGAAAAACTACATGTGAACAGGTTTAATGCATAAAAATAACACAAAGATTTATCCCTCCAGAAAAATTAAAAGTTCCCTAAAATAAATTTATAAAAATACCCACAAAATATCCAAATGTACAGTTTGCTACTCTTTTCATAATACTAACTTTCAACATGCTCTGTTCATCAGAACTGTTTTCCTAATACTGATACTTCTTACTCATTTGTCAATGAATGCCTTCATATCTAAAATGTTTTTTCCACTATTCTGATGAATTGATTTTCTTCCTTTAGAAGGCAAACTATTTGTTCAGTCCTTCAGGACTATGGTTATCCTTCCTGATATAGTGTTTTCCTCTCTTGGGGCTACCTTAGTTACCCAGCAACTATTTTACTTAGGACCTAACAAATTTACCTATAAAAATTTTCTGTTCAAATCTAATAAATTTACTCCCAGATTGTTGGGGATATTTTTATATCACCATGGTGTCAACAGTTCTAATTATTTGAACCAATAACTGAATAAGTTTTTGGTAAGAGGTAGTTGAGAAAAAAGGTACCATTTCTGGAGGTTGGTATGAAGAGCAGCTTAAGGAGTGAGACTATCATCCAGAGGCAGAAAATGGTAAGAACAGGGAAGACTGTAGCATGACACAGAAAAGCACCAAATTAATCTGTATGTGTATGACAATATAGGGATAGGTGAGAAGTAATGACAGAGGACATTACAGGCAGGAAAAGGGATAAAGGATGATGGCTACATATGCAGTATAGCTAGACCAATATCAATGCTGTGGGTGGTAGACATGAAGGGCCTTTGTGAGAATACAGATGAATAATGAAAAGGCAACAGTGCAGTGTGACATTCATGAAGGCCTGAATGGAGGGAGTCTGTCCAGAAATACAGAGGATAGACAATTTTCAGTGACCTGTGTAGAATCAAGTTTAATTAAATGAACAAAGTTTAAGAAGCTGGGCCAGCTGAGATGCTTCCTCTTGTTTCCTTTGCATTTCTTTCCAGAGTTACCTAGTTCATTTCCCTTTCCTGTGAGCTATTCAAAAGCAATTTCTAGAGTTTGGTCTTCAATTATTCCTATTACAATTTCTTCCTTTGCAGTAGTTTTATATTAAAATACATATATTTGGTACCAGATATATACCCCAGGAGACCTATATGACTGAGCCTCATCTTCAGCATTATTTACTTTCTTAATAACTGACTAATATTATTTATTTATTTCTGAGATAACTTCTTGTTAAATTGTGATGGCCTCACTCTTTGCTGAGGCTGGCCTAGAACCTGTGATCCTCCTATACCAGTCTCTTGGTTCACTGTGATTTCAGGTGTGTCAATGTACTTCATTGCCTAGGAATATAATTTTTGTATCTTTCTTGTTTTTATCCTTTTCCTTTCCCCAGAGATATGCTCAGAATAAAAAAAAAATATTGTGCTTTCACTGGATCTGGTTATGACTGAATTAACATGCAACAGCTCTTCATTTAGACTTCCTCAAGACAGTTACCTCCCTTGCAAATCAGAATGCAGTCTGTGGATCATGAGCATTGGAAACATCTTTACATGTTTTAGAAATGTGGATGCAAAAACCTGTTGAGTAAAATGTGCATTTTGAACATGGTCACCAAAATTGGATTCAGTAAAGTTTGAGCATTCTTGGGTATAACTACTCTTCTACCAGTTCCTCTAACATAACTTGCCTATTTGAAATCCTCATATTTTGTTTCCCAAATTGTAGGTGTATTAGTATTTATTATCTTTCAGTGAACATTTTATCAGGGTAGACTTTACTGATCCTTTCATAATAGTCCTACCTTTATTCATTTCCAGATTATATTATCCTGCACCATATTTACATTTCTAGGAAATCAGAAACTTTCACATAGCAATAGATTACATACATCTCTGGTGAATCATTGTGTTCATATTTTATTTATTGCAAACCAAATATAGCATGCATGATGTGGCATGTATTTTTTAATTACTTTCCATTGTTGATAAAGAAAAGAACTGTTGGAAATTTTTACTCTGTCTCTCAGACCTGTGTTGTTACAGGAAACTCACTTTTTCTAATCCTGTGCTCTTCCACTTTCTAAAGTTTAATCTGTTTTTACCTTCCTTCACAATGTATGCCCACTTATTTTGCTTTCTTTTGTTGTCTGTTATATTTAACTTTCTTATTCTTTGTTCTCTCTTCTTCTCTCCACTTTTTTATTTACCAACTATCCTCTGATATAAGCTATGGGAAGCAATCCTTATTTAGCAGAATCAAACTAGGCTGAGCCATGGGATGCAGAGACCTGATTTCTAGGAACTAACAGGCACAAAGGTCTGTCCTAGATTACCAGGCAGCATGTGGTTCTGCATGCCAGTGGTTACCTGTCTCCTTCTGGAGTATCTCCCCTAAGAGGATGGCTTCCTAACTCCACTCTATCTTGTTGATCACAGAAGAAGCTCCTCCATGTCTTAACACCATTTACCTGTGAATTAAAAATAAAAGAGATTTCCACAATCCCACAGTGCTGGGGACTCAAACCCGGACCTCCAGCATGAGAAGCAGGCACCCTATGAGATATCTTTGCCACTGATACTTCAGATAGAGAGCTAATTTCCAGAATCCATAAAGAATTCCACAAACTCTACACCAAGAATACAAATAATTCAATCAACAAATGGGCTAAGGAAATGAACAGACATTTCACAATGTACAAGCAATCAACAGATATATGAAAAAATGTTCAACATCTCTAGTAATAAGAGAAATGCAAATCAAAACCACCCTAAGATCTCATCTCATCCCAATTAGAATGTCGATTATCAAGAACACAAACAACAATAGGTGTTGGCGAGGATGTGGGGAAAAAGGTACACTCATACATTGCTGGTGTGGTTGCAAATTAGTGCAGCCACTCTGGAAAGCAGTATGGAGATTCCTCAGAAAGCTTGGAATGGAACCACCATTTGACCCAGCAATCCCACTCCTCGGCCTATACCCAAAGGACTTAAAATCAGCATACTACAGAGATACAGCCACATCAATGTTCATAGCTGCTCAATTCACCATAGCCAGATTGTGAAACCAACCTAGATGCCCTTCAGTTGATGAATGGATAAAGAAACTGTGGCATATATATACAATGGAATATTACTCCACCAGAAAGAATGATAAAATTATGGCATTTGCAGGCAAATGGATGAAATTGGAGAATATCATGCTAAGTGAGATAAGCCAATCTCAAAAAACTAAAGGATGAATGATCTTGCTGATAAGTGGATGATGACATATAATGGGGGGTTGGAGGGATTAGCGTTAGGGTTAGGGTTAGGTTTAGGGTTAGGGATAAGGAGGGTGGTAAGGATGGAGGAAGGAAGGACTGTATAGAGGGAAAATAGGGGTGGGAGGGGTGAGGGGGAAGGGAAAAATAACAGAATAAATCAAACAACATTGCCCTATGTAAATTTATGATTACACAAATGGTATGCCTTGACTCCGTATACAAATAGAGAAAGAACATGTATCCCATTTGTTTAAATAAAAAAAAAACCTTAGATTTCAAAAACAGAAAATTTTAAAGAAAAAAAATAAAATGAAAGAGAGTTGGGTGAGTAGTTGTTGTTAGAGGCCAGAGAATGTAAGTCCAGACCCGTCATGCCTCCTCTCATTGAAAAAGATTATTGGCTCTTGTGTGTTTCTTAAGTACATAAGTTTTTGGTAAATACACTGAAAAACAGCCAACATCCTCCTCCACCAGTTAACCCTTTCCTTATCCATATGGGACATGGCAGAGAGGACTTCCACACTAAGCAGATCCTGAAATGTAATTCAACTCCTTTATTGACATTCTCAATTTAATCAGTCACTGAAACTTAATAAGATAGGCCACTTATTACCATTTCACTCTTTTTAATTTCTATATGTTTCTTATGTTTAATTCTTCAACTATTAGATCTACTAGTATCCATGTTTTAAATAAACATTATAGCCAATGTGATTTTATAATATGTGGTTCTTACCTTCTATAGGTCCTGTTATGCCATCTTTTTCTCTTTGATATGCATCACAAGATAAATGGCCAGTGCACTTCTGAGGAAGACTCAGAGAGATGCCCTGGCAAAATAAACATCAATAATGACGTGCATAAAGGTTTATTAATCACTAAGGTAACACCTAATTTTCCAGTTTTGAAATAAATTAAACTTAAAAACTAGAGAATTACACTTTGAAATCTGACACATTTGATTCCATAAGCTTGTATATCTTCTGCAAATAAATTAAATTTTACCTTCTCTTCTTTAGCTGGTAAGGGTTCCATAACACTTCCTGGTAGGCAAGGATGAGTTTTTCACATTAAAGTCTCCAGATGAAGCATTGGCCTGTTTGGGGTCGAATTGAGAAGAAACAAGTAGAAATATAGTTGCTCTGCAGAAAACTTCCCAAGCTGGTACTTTGTACATCTAGAAGTTGTGGAAACAAGTGTTGACATTTTAATTATATCAGGAAGGAGAAAACCATATACTCCTCTTGGTCTTGCAATTTTTAAGTGTCTTCCACTTTTTGCTTATCATTTAGGTTTATACCTTTCTATTTCTTATGCTCTTTTCATTGTTTATTTGTTTTCTTTGCACTTGTCTTCTTTTCTCTCATCTGTATCTGCTCAATATTCCATTTGTAATATTCATCCTCCTTCTCCCTCTTTTCCCCTTCCATCACTTACTTTTTGGTACCAGGGATTGAACTGAGGGGTGCTCAACCATTGACCCACAACCTCAGTCCTTCTACATTTTATTTACAGACAGTGTCACTGAGTGTTTATGGCCTCACTAAATTGCTGAGGTGGCTTTAGGCTTATGGTCCTTCTGTCCCAGCCTTCAAAGCCACTGTGATAACAGGTGTGCACCACCATTCCCAGCCCATATTTGTCTATATATTTTTATATTAATTTTGGAATCACTAGTGGCTAAAGTTTTGTTCATTGTACATTATCACTTATCACTTCTCATTGGTTATTAACATTACAGAGATCATTTTGATTTTTTATAAGTTAAACATGTGTTTTGCTTCTAAGATTTTGCTACTACTTCTAGTTATTCTTTATTCTTAAAGAATTTTGGATGAGTGAGTGATCCTGGAACTTTTGTCACACTGAGTTAGGACTTTGACAATGAAATATAAACCATGATCAGTTTATATCAAAAGAGAAATTGGTTCAATAATGTGACCACAACTAAGAAGGGGAAAGAACTCTATTCAAATGCATGCACAAACCTATGCATATTAACACAGAAAACACGAGAGAGCAAAGCAATAAGAAACCACCAAAAGTTACTAGTTCCCTGAGAACTTAATCCACAGACATTTTTGTGGAAGATATGCTGTACGAAAATTCAAATAATTGTTTGTAAATAATTGAGAAACTAAGAAAAATAAGAAATAAGTTAATGAACTCAATACAGATTTTGAAAGAACATTCTAAGAAGGAAATTGAGTTCCTGAAGAAACTCTGAAAATAATAAATTCACTCACTCAAAAAATATCTGAATGGGAAATATCATCTAAATACTGTATCAAGCAGAAGGAAGAATGTTAAATCTTGATGATGTGTAAGAAGTAGACTTCCATATAGTAATAAGAATGAAAGACATTAAACAAAAATATGCAAGAGTTCTGGAACAAGTTCAAAAGACCCAATGGAAGACTCAGACCTTGAGGAAGGAATGGAGATACAGACCAATTTTATAGAAAACTTATTCAGGGAGCATATAACTAAACAGTTCCTTACTTATGGGAACAATGGACATCCAGGCACAGGATGCATTTTGAAATCCAAATAAATGTGGCCTATACAGAATCTGTCCAGTTTATACTTCAGTAAAAGTGCTAAAAATTCAGAGCAAATCATTGTTTGTATAAATTCAGGAAAGAAGCCCCAAGTCACTTATAAAAGCTATTACATCTGGATAACCCTAAAGGCCAGCAGCACATTTCAAGTGATAAAACAGAAATATTGCCAACCTTTCTTGCTTTCTGTGTCAAAGTTATTCTTCAGAATCAAAGCAGAAATAAAGACAAAGACAAGAATAAACTGAAATAATTCATTACAAGTAAGTAAACATTGTGGAAGATACACAGAGGAATCTGATGTGCTCAAAAAGAAAAGCAAAATCAATCATGAGAGCATAGGAAATGATACATTTTACTAGAATAACAGATAAGCAGATGAGAATTAATAGTGAATCCAATATTTAAAAGCAACATACACCTCAAGATTTTAACACTGCATGTAAAATATCTTAATTCTTAATTCTCCACTTAAATCATATAGCCTAAAATACACCCAAATGTATATTGTCAGCAAGAAACACTGCTAACTTCCAAAGATGTTCACATACTAGAATTGAAAGGATGAAAAATGATATTCCATGCAAACAAAAGCCAAAGGCAAGAAAGGGTTGTTATTCTCATACTTGATGAATTCAAGCAATAATTACCCTCAGGTGACAAAGAAGGTAACTACATACTGATAATGGAAAACACCAAAAAAGAAGATAAATGGCTGTAAATATTTATGCTTGAATAATAGTGCACCCAATTTTATAAAATAAACACTACATATCCTCTAGGGACAGATAGGCCCCAATGTTGTAAGAGCAGGTGACTTTAATACAACATAATTAGTGAAAAGGTCACCTGAATAAAATATAAATAAAGTACCTCAAATTTAATTCAGAATGACTTAACACTTGTCTACAGAATGTTTCATCTGATAAGAGAATACACCTAGTTTTCATTAACACAAGGAACTTCATATTATATCAATTGTTAGAATACAAATCAAGACTTAGTAAATGCAGAAACAATTGAAATAAAGAAAAGCAAAATCAATCCTGAGACTTGACATATTACAATGGAATAATATTAGAAAGCAACACACAGTCCTGAGAAAACCATGTATCCATATGAAGATGAATGAAGTTTGATCCCTACCTCTTACCTTTCACATAAGTCAACTGAAAATATCCAAGCCCTTATATTGCATTCTGAGATCCCAAATTTTAAAACTTATTTGCTTAGTTATGTAACTATTCACTTTATAGCTTTTGATTTTTAATGAGCTTTTCAAAGTTAACAAATATATTTTAATATTTTCTGGAGCAGCTACAAAAAGGTATCAAATGTAAAAAACTTCTTAATTTTTTGAAAATGAATAAATTTGTAGAAAAAATTGCTATATAATGAAGTGTTCTAAATAACATACATGAAATGACTGTTAACTGTACTGAATTCTAAAAATTATTCTTTAAGTTTGTATTCACTTTTGATTTCTGGGATATATAAATTCAGGTGAGTTTTCTTGAATTGGTGCCATAAAAAGAAGCAAACACATTAAAGAAATGTCATAAATATGAAAGTAGGAACCAGAATATCCTCCAAGCATCCTCTAATCATGAAGCATATATTTGGACTTAAGATGAAGATTTGCTTATTTTTTTAAATGATTTACTCCAAGACTCAGTATTTCCTTGCAGAAAACATCTCTCCAATGTCTGTTCTTTGAGCCATCTCTGTCACCATTCTTTGGTAATTTAGTAAATCCTTTCTTTTAATAACTGAATGTGGTTTCCATTCACTGCCCCCACAAGATTGTGGCATTCCACTCTGGAAAGCAGTGTGGAGATTCCTTAGAAAAGTTGGAATGAACCCACCGTTTGACCCAGCTATCCCAGTCCTCGGCCTATACCCAAAGGACTTTAAACCAGCATACTACAGAGATACAACCACATCAATGTTCATAGCTGCTCAATTCACAATAGCCAGATTGTAGAACCAACCTAGATGCCCTTCAGTTGATGAATGGATAAAGAAACTGTGGTATACATATACAATGGAATATTACTCAGCTATAAAGAAGATTAAAATTATGGTGTTTGTAGGCAAATGATGAAATTGAAGAATATCATGCTAAGTGAGATAAGCCAATCTCAAAAATCCAGAAGATGAATGATCTCACTGATAAGTGGATAATGACACATAATGGGGGTGTTGGGGGGCAAGAATGGAGGAATGAGGGACTGTTTAGAGTGAAAAGAGGGGTGGGAGGGGAGGAGGGAAGGAAAAATAACAGAATGAATGAAACCTCATTACCCTATGTGAATGTATGATTATGAAAATTATATGATGTCACTCCATGTACAAACAGAAACAAAATGTATCCCACTTGTTTATAATAAAAATAAATAAATAAATTATACAGAGGATAAGACATATATTATCTCATTAATATAGATTATGAAACTCATGATTAGAGAAAGTAGGTAATTCAATCAGGTAAATCAAAGAGCCAAGACTCAAATTCACGACTACTGATTCTAGAATTCGTGCTTTCTTGACCATATGACATTGCACAGGGACCAGCACCCTTAAGTCATGATTTAGACTCATCTTCTCCATTTCTTGGTATCATAAAGACTGAGGCACACTCCCTGTCCCACACCATTTCCTATACATATACAGTGCACCATGAGAGCATCCTCTGTCACTGCCTGAGGGTACATGACATCACCACTAGCATACTTGATGGATGTTGAGTCTGGGTCATTGTAATCCAGTTAGGAAGCACTCTCATCTTCCCCATCCTCAAGGTCCTCAGACTCACTCTTCTCAGAGGGCAAGCAGAAGGACTGGTAATTGTTGGACTCCCGCCAAGCCATCCTTTAACTCAACAGAGAGAAAAGAAAATTAACCTCTCCTCAGAGCACATTTTGCACTGCTATTCACAAAAAATAACTACCAAGTAAAATGTAATTAGAAACTCACACTGATTGAAGTTTTGCCATGTCTATTTCCTGCCACTCCAACATTTGACATGGCTCTGTTGGAGTAGAGGATCCAACACTTGACATGGTCTGTTGGAATAGAGGACTCAACACTTGACATGATTCTGCTGACCATCGTCCCTCTTGGGGGCCATAGGCATGGCATGTCTCTATCTGTAGTTGCTTTTTATTATTAATAATCAATATATCATTAGAAACTTATTGGAAAACATCAAGAAGGTTTTACTGTATTGGGACACAAAATAGTGCACACTGAAATTTTAGCAGTAATACCTAGATAAATATATGAAAATAAACAATTGTATCTGTACTTGAGATTAAAGGAGACTGTGATTGCTTTAGTATAATAATAGATGGATAAAGAGGCATTCCTCTGAGCTTGGATGCATGTTTGGCCTTTGTCACTTTCCTAGTTTTAATAGTTGATTCCAGAGATACTTTACATAATAAAAACATTTAGTTTAGTCATAAATATAACTTGTGATTTTCCTATGTTTAGTCTAATTCTTTGAGAATGAGAATAAGATTGTAGTCTGCCACTATATAAAATTAGAATAGACTAAATATTAACCATAAATTGATATCTTTGTCCTTCAATAATAGTAAAAACTTTTCACTATTAAACACTGGAATTCATGGTGGGGGTGGTTTCTCAGAAAATATAGTGATGTGTTTGTTCTGAAGATTGAAGTCTGGCAGATCATGGTACCCTCAGTTTAGCTGGATACAAGTTTGTTTCAGTTTAGCTGGGAGACAGATTGTTTTAATCTAGTTGAGAAATAAGGTTGTTTTGGTCTGGACTGTCATAGAGAGAGAATGTGTACTTTGAAAAGAAGCATAGATTGTAGTTTTGAAGGTTTTTCTTATTTTAAACTAACCATAAAATGATATAATCATTACTAAAGAAAAATATCTATAAAAAGACTGGCAGAAAAATAAAGATTCAGATTTAGCCTCAGAACACGTGGTGTCACTGTGTGATGTTTCTCCACTGTGCTGAAGCCTCCTATCCACCTAGGATCCCTGACCCCTGCTATGGCTGGACTCTGGCAAAGATTTTTGCTCATTTGTAAATAAACAAGTTTTACTGATTAGCCTGTCTCCTACACTTCAATAATGAGCATCCACCAAACGTCCCTGTTTTTAAGAACATGACTAAAAGGGACTGTTCAAATAAATGGTTCCTCATTGGCTACAATAAAACCTTTAAAATTTCTTGTTTAAACAGAATGCATCTTCTCTGCTTTAGACACTGAAGACTTCTCACTAAAGTAGACTAAATGTTAAAGGTGAATCATTTAAAAAAGTGTTCTGTGGAGCTGGGTATGGTGGTGCAAACTTGCAATTCTAGCTACTCAGGAGGCTAAGGCAGGAGGATCACAAGTTGGAGGCCAGGTAAACAACTTAGTGAGACCCTGTTCTAAATAAAAAATAAAAAGGACTGGGGACATAGATCAGGGATAGAGTGCCCCTGGGTTCAAACACTAGTCCAAAAAAAAAAAAAAAAGTATTCTGTTACCAACAGGAATTAGCAGATTGATAGGTTTTTGCATTTTTAAGTGATTCTAGTGGGGGAGACCAAAATATCTATGTCACTGGAAATGACAGTTCTCTCTAGACATACTTTTTCTTATGTTCAGCTTCTTCCTTTTCCCTATTCTTTTCCTCTATTAGTCTCTTTCTCTTGGCTGCTGCTTCTTGTCTTTTTTTTCTGTCTTTCCTCCATTTCTTCTGGCCTCACAATACTCTTCCTTTTGGTAGACTCCTCCAAGAGGCCTGGGATAAGAACCTATAGGAAGGACAAGATCCAAATCCAGGAAGGTCAGGAACTTTCTGTTCCTCTATGAGTTTCATTCATCCCCACAGCAGACTCTCTACAGAGACAACATGCTTAGGCTTTCACAAAAAACTGCATCCCTGTGTGGTGGACACTGGCAGCAAAACACTTCAATTTACTGTTCATATTATGGATTTCATTGGCATGGTGGCCACTGTGTTCTAAGTTCAGCCAAAGTACTGGCATGGATAGTACAGTCATTTTGATTCATTTCATGAGCAATAAGGTAATTCAAAATAGATATTTTTTCCTTGATTGAAAGCATACACTGTAGGATACCATTTAAAGTTTAAACAATTTTAACATAAAACTTTCTATAAATGTCTAATTTATTTTAATACAGAGTATTTTAGCATGATTATCTTAATGATAGAAAATATTTAGAAAGTACATTTTAAGCACCAAACACTGTGAACATTACATATATCATTTGTAATTGTCATCATCCCTTAATGAAACAGAATCATGATTATCAAAAACAGGATATGGTATTTTGATTTAATATGGTGATCCCTTTAGGGGTGGCTTAGAAGAGGGACAGGGCTGCTTTTACCTACTCTAAATTGTATAATATACTCACCTTATTAATGTTTTTATGCTAGATTTTTACATAAATTTTATACTAGTGTTCAGTTAATTTGTTACATTTCAAGAGACACTTATTTCTTAAATCATTCTAAGAGAAAAAAAATGATACTGGATCATGTTTGGTTCTGTTATAGAAAGAAACTTTGGAAGAATTTATGATCTCACCCAAATTAACAGCACTTACACTGCCTTTATTTTGGAGTAACCAGCCCTCTTGACTTTTTTTTTTTTCCAAAGGAATTTTCTGAATATTCACCAGTAGTTCAAAGGATTTTCTGTCTTCCTTACTGGGTTCTTTAGAATAATCTTTACCATCAAATAAATACATATGATTCTCTAAGAATATAAAACACAAAGTGAGAAATGTTAAGACATTGAAAAATAGGTTAATGCTATTCAAAGCAATGACTAGGTGAATAAGAGAATAGCCCATACTCTAAATGGGTGAAGACCAGCTTATGATGAAGGCATTTCATTTCCTGATGCACCAATACTGATGAGTTTGAATTTTATACATGTTCACTTTTCAAAGCACAGAGTATTGGCTTAAACCCTTTTGGTCCACCCTACATGGGAATCTTTGCTGAATCCCTCTACACTGCTGAATCTCAAATCATTCATTCATTCCACAAATATTCCCAGTGCAAATCTCACTGACTTTTAAGATCCCCTAATAAAATCTCTACATTTTTAGTCCAAACACATTTTTAATACTCAACTCTTTCCCCCTTTTTCTATAATAGTAAAGGAACAAGGGGCAAATCTATGGTAATATTTTAAAAAATCACAAAAAAATGATTCCTTAGATTTATAATATTCTCTGTAGATCTCACAAAGAATCTTCATGTTTCTTACCTCAATCCTGGTATAACTACCCCACTTATGAAAGAGGAAACTGAGATTCACACAGGGATTAAAAGGTTCCTTAATTCTCTCTGCTACAAAATGAACAAGGTAGGTTTTTCTGATTCTAAGATCAGTATGTTCTTTTCAGTAGATTAGTGTGTATAGAAAAGTAGAGAGAAAACAGTCTTGAAAATAATTATGGTGAAACAACAAGGACAATAGTATGATATTTTCCTTAATTTTTGCAGTACTTGGGATCAAACCCAGGGACTCACACTTGCTAGGTAAGAGCTCCACCACTGAGTGACACCACCAGCTGATATAGTACTCTTAAGTAGCACTTTGTGCTATCAGATCAATTTCACATCTATTACCACATTTGATTTTTGCAGCTGTGTAAAAGATTAAAGAAGACATTAATAGCATTATTTTACAGATGAAGACACAAAGGCCCAATGAGGTTGGATGATCTGCCAAGATCATGAATCAAGTGATAAACAACCAAGACCAGTAACCACAGATAGGTAAGATAATGATTCAAAAGTGAAGTGTATTTAATAGCACATGTTACCAAATGATGTATTTTCACAGCATTATGAAATAAACTCTAAGTATGTTTTCCCTAGAGAGTATGAAAGCAAAATATTTTCATTCTCAAGAGATCAATTGCTTCACACTTGTACCCAAATCTAACCAGTTGTAATGCTAATTGGCATTTGCTACTTAAATCAACAGGGGACTTTTAGTGAGGCACTCTATCAACAAGTGGAAAAAATAAAGAGCTGATATGTGTCAAATATGATCAACATATATAGCATCAAACTGCATGAAATTCTCAATTTACCATGTAAATGTTCTTTTTAAAAAATTTAGGGGGATTCAAGATGGTGGACTAGAGGGTGGCTGCCTTTCGTGTTGCTCCAGGACTCAGGACGCAAGAAGAGGAGATATAGAGAGACTTGGAACCAACTCAAAGCAGCCGGGTGAGTCTCTCCCATTGGGGAGGCATCCCAGATGGGGTGGTAGCCCCAAATGCAGGGATCTTTGTGAAGTAGAGCTGCCTGGTGAGATGCCCCTCCCCCTGCTGTAGCAGTGAACGTGTACAACTGGGAGCATTGGAGAGGAGGCCGCTCAGCACAGCGCTTGGACTTGGCGCAACCCACCTTTGGCTCTGGGAGGCTGCCCAAAGGGGAGGGTGTGCGGTGAGGTGTTTGGACTGAAAGCGACCACCCCTGAACACAGGGGGCTGCCCAGAGGAGAAGGAGAAGCACGAGCTCGGCATGTCACTTGGACTTGGAGCAGCTGCACCAGGGCTCTGGGCGGCTATCCGGAGGAGCAGCATGGTGAGTGGTTTGGACTCAGAGCAAGCGCTCCTAAACACAGGGGGGTTGTCTGGAGGAGGAGAAGCGCAGCAGGGTGCTTGGACTCGAAGTGACTGCACGAGGGCTACGGGTGGCAGTCGGGAAGAGGAGGTGCACAGTGAGTTCCTGGGACTCGTGACGAACGTACCAGATCTCAGGGAGACTGCCTGGTGGAGAAGGAGGTGCATGGTGGGTCACTTGGACTTAGAGTGACCGCACGGAACACCAAGTGGCTGCCGGAGGAAAAGGTATGTGGCGGGTCACTGGGACTCAGATAGAATGTAAGGGGCTCCAGGTGGCTGCTCAGAGCAGGGGCCACATAGCCAGGTGATTAGGTGCAGAGCAGGGTCCCAGGGCCTAGGCGGCTTCTTGGTGGAAGAGCCACACAGACAATCTGAGGGGCGAAGCGAAGGCTCCAGGACTGCAGGCAACTTCTCTGAGGAGAGGCAGCCTAAGGAGATTCATCTGCGAAGGGTGAGGCTTCCAGGCCCAGGAGGTAGGTCCAGGTCCCTGGGAACATTGCAGAAGAAGGCTGCCCAGCCCAGGTGGTAGTTGTGAATTGAATGGAACCTCTAGGAGGGGAACTGACCAGCGAGACCTCCCCACCGGCTGAGTCCTCCAAGCCGGGTGAGGTTCTCCCACAAGGACTGTAAAACCAGAGACACAGGCACAAACTGGCCTTGCATCAGCCCACATCCTACTTCCCCTTTGGATGACCATTTATCAGCAAGTGAAGGTACCTCTGCACACTAGCAGGGAATATACCCCACCGGAAGGCCACCACCCCTAGGGAGTCAGCTTCCTAGTGGAGCACCGCATTATCAACTTCCTCCAAGACTTCAGGGTACAGAAGGCTAAGAGGGGATATACTAGAAATCTTCAGGGACATTATAAGTCAATAGAGGAAATCTGCAATATCACAGTGGTCAACTGATACTTGAACAATATGAGAAAACAAGGAAAGAAAATGGTGCAAACAAATCTAGATGTTACATCAATGAAACCCAATGACAGCATGCCAGAAAATAATGACAGAAAGGGAGTTCATAATGTACATAATTAAAATGATAACGGAAGCGAATGACAAGATGCAAGAACAAATGCAGACACTGAATGATCTCACCAATCGACAGTTAAAAGAGCAAATACAGGAAGCAAAAGATCAGTTCAATAAAGAGTTAGAGATATTGAAAAAAAACCAAACAGAAATCCTTGAAATGAAGGAAACAATAAACCAAATTAAGAACGCCATAGAAAGCATAACCAATAGGATAGAATACCTGGAAGACAGAACCTCAAATATTGAAGACAAACACTTAACCTTGAAAACAAAGTGGACCAAACAGAGAAGATGGTAAGAAATCATGAACAGAATCTACAAGAACTATGGGATATCACGAAAAGGCCAAATTTAAGAATTATTGGGATTGAGGAAGGCTTAGAGAAACAGACCAAAGGAATGAACAATCTATTCAATGAAATACTATCAGAAAATTTCCCAAATCTGAAGAATGAAATGCAAGATCAAGTACAAGAGGCTTATAGGACTCCAAATATACAAAATTACAACAGACCGACACCAAGGCACATTATAATGAAAATACCTAACATACAAAATAAAGACAGAATTTTAAAGGCTGCAAGAGAGGGGAATCAAATTACATTCAGGGAGAAACCAATACAGATATCAGCAGATTTTTCAATCCAGACCCTAAAAGCTAGAAAAGCCTGGAACAACATTTTTCAAGCCCTGAAAGAAAATGGATGCCAACCAAGAATCTTATACCCAGCAAAACTTACCTTCAAATTTGATGATGAAATAAAATCCTTCCATGATAAACAAAAGCTAAAAGAATTTACAAAAAGAAAGCCATTATTACAGAAAAATCTCAGCAAAATATTCCATGAACAAGAGATGAAAAACAAAGAAGCAAATCAGCAATGGGAGGAACTATCCTAAAGGAATTGTCAAATAAAGGAAGAAAAAGTCATATCAAATAAATAAATAAATAAATAAAATGAGACAAATGACCAGGAATACTAATCATATCTCAATAATAACTCTGAATGTTAATGGCCTGAACTCTTCAATCAAAATACATAGACTGGCAGATTGGATCAAAAAGAAAGGTCCAACAATATGTTGCCTGCAAGAGACTCACCTCATAGAAACAGATACCCATAGACTAAAGGTGAACGGATGGGGAAAAACATACCATGCACATGGACTCAGCAAAAAACCTGGAGTATCCATCCTCATTTCAGATAATGTGGACTTCAAGTCAAAGTTAGTCAGAAGGGACAAAGAAGGACATTACATATTGCTTAAGGGAACCATAAATCAGCAAGACATAACAATCATAAACATCTATGCCCCAAACAGTGGCTCATCCATGTATGTCAAACAAATCCTTCTCAATTTCAGAAACAAATAGACCATAACACAATAATACTAGGTGATTTTAACAAACCTCTCTCACCACTGTACAGATCTTCCAAACAAAAATTAAACAAAGAAACCATAGACCTCAATAACCCAATAAATAATTTAGACTTAACGGACATTTATACAATATACCATCCAAACAAGAGCGAATACACGTTCTTCACAGCAGCACATGGATCCTTCTCTAAAATAGACCTTATATTATGCCACAAAGGTAATGTAAGCAAATACAAGAAGATAGAGACACTACCTTGTATTCTATCAGATCATAATGGATTGAAATGAGAAATAAATGAAAGAGTAAAAAAGAGAAGCTACTCCAACACCTGGAGATTAAACAAAATGCTATCACATGATGAATGGATAACAGAAGATATTAGGAAGGAAATTAAAAAAAATTCTTAGAGGTAAATGAGAACAAAGAAACATCATATTAAAATCTTTGGGACACTCTGAAAGCAGTACTTAGAGGAAAATTTATTTCATGGAGCACATGCAATAAAAGAAGTAAAACTTAACAAATAAACGACCTAACACTACAGCTCAAATCCCTAGAAAAAGAAGAATAGACCAACACCAAAAGTAGTAGAAGACAGGAAATAGTTAAACTCAGAGCTCAAATCAACGAAATTGAAACAAAAGAAACCATCGGAAAAATTAACAAAATAAATAGTTGGTTCTTTGAAAAAATAAACAAAATTGATAAACCCTTAGCCACTTTAACAAAGAGAAGACGAGATAAAACCCAAATCACTAAAATTCGGAATGAACAAGGAAATATCACAACAGACACGATTGAGATACAAAACATAATTAGAAGCTATTTTGAAAATCTATATTCCAACAAAATAGAAAACCTTGAAGACATCAACAGGTTTCTAGAGACATATGAATTGCCTTAATCGAACGAGGAGGACATACACAATTTAAATAGACCAATTTCAACTAATGAAGTAGAAGAGGTCATCAAAAGCCTATCAACAAAGAAAAGTCCAGGACCAGATGGGTTCTCAGCCGAGTTCTACAAAACTTTTAAAGAAGAGCTCATTCCAATACTTCTCAAAGTATTCCATGAAATAGATGAGGAGGGAACCCTCCCAAACTCATTTTATGAAGCCAAAATTACCCTGATACCCAAACCAGACAGAGACACATTGAGGAAAGAAAATTTCAGACCAATATCATTAATGAACATTGACGCAAAAATCTTCAACAATATTTTAGCAAACCGCATACAAAAATATATTAAAAAGATAGTGGACCACGATCAAGTGGGTTTTATCCCAGGGATGCAAGGTTGGTTCAACATCTGGAAATCAACAAATGTAATCCACCATATCAATAGACTTAAAGGCAAGAATCACATGATTATTTGAATAGATGCAGAAAAAGCATTTGATAAAATACAGCACCCTTTCATGCTCAAAACACTAGAAAAAATAGGGATAGTGGGGACATTCCTTAACATTATAAAGGCCATCTATGCTAAGCCCATGGCTAATATCATTCTAAGTGGTGTAAAACTGAAAGCATTCCCCCTAAAAACTGGAACAAGGCAGTGATGCCCTCTTTCACCACTTATATTCAACAACGTACTTGAAATGCTAGACAGAGCAATTAGACAGACCAAGGAAATTAAAAGAATATGAATAGGAAAAGAAGAACTCAAACTATCCCTATTTGCAGATGACATGATTATATACCCTGAGGAACCAGGAAATTCCACCAGAAAACTTTTAGAACTCATAAGTGAATTCAGTAAAGTAGCAGGTTACAAGATCAATGCTCATAAATCAAATGCATTTTTATACATAAGTGATGAATCCTCAGAAAGAGAAATTATGAAAACTACCCCATTCACAACAGCATCGAAAAAAATAAAATACATGGAATCAATCTCACAATAGAGGTGAAAGACCTCTACAATGAGAACTACAGAACACTACAGAAAGAAATTAAAGAAAACCTTAGAAGATGGAAAGATCTCCCATGTTCTTGGATAGGCCGAATTAATATTTTCAAAATGGTCATACTACCAAAAGTGCTATACACATTCAATGCAATTCCAATTAAAATCCCAATGATGTACCTTACAGAAATACAGCAAGCAATCATGAAATTCATCTGGAAGAATAAGAAACCCATAATACCTAAAGCAATCATTCCCAGGGAAAATTAAGGAAGGGGTATCGCAATACCGGAACTTCAACTTTATTATAAAGCAATAGTAACAAAAACGGCATGGTATTGGTACCAAAATAGAAAGGTAGATCAATGGTACAGAATAGAGGACACGAATACAAACCCAAATAAATACAATTTTCTCATACTAGACAAAGGGGCCAAAAATATGCAATAGAGAAAAGATACCCTCTTCAACAAATGGTGGTGGGAGAATTGGAAACCCATATGCAACAGAATGAAACTACACCCATATCTCTCACCCTGCACAAAACTCAACTCAAAATGGATTAAGAACCTTGGAATCAGTCCAGAGACTCTGCATCTTATAGAAGAAAAAGTAGGTCCAGATCTTCAACATGTCGGCCTAGGACCAGACTTCCTCAACAGGACTCCCATAGCACAAGAAATAAAAGCAAGAATCAATAACTGGGATAGATTCAAACTAAAAAGCTTTCTCTCAGCAAAGGAAACTATCAGTAATGTGAAGAAAGAGCCTACAGAGTGGGAGAATATCTTTGCCAATCATACTTCAGATAGAGTACTAATCTCCAGAATCTATAAAGAACTCAAAAAGCTCTACTCCAAGAATACCAATAATCCAATCGACAAATGGGCTAAGGAAATGAACAGACACTTCACAGAAGAAGATGTACAAGCAATCAACAAACCTATGAAAAAATGTTCAACATCTTTAGTAATAAGAGAAATGCAAATCAAAGCCACCCTAAGATTCCATCTCACCCCAATTAGAATGGCGATTATCAAAAATACAAGCAACAGGTGTTGGCGAGGATGTGGGGAGAAAGGTACACTCATACATTGCTAGTGGGGCTGCAAATTAGTGCAGCCACTCTGGAAAGCAGTGTGGAGATTCCTTAGAAAACTTGCAATGGAACCACCATTTGACCCAGTTGTCCCACTCCTTGGCCTATACCCAAAGGACTTAAAATCAGCATACTACAGAGATACAGCCACATCAATGTTCATAGCTTCTCAATTCACAATTGCCAGATTGTGGAACCAACCTAGATGTCCTGCAATTGATGAGTGAATAAAGAAACTGTGGTATATATATACAATGGAATATTACTCTGCCATGAAGAATGATAAAATTATGGCATTTGCAGGCAAATGGATGAAATTGGAGACCATCATGCTAAGTGAGATAAGCCAATCCCAAAAAACTAAAGGACGAATGACCTCTGCTGATAAGTGGATGATGACACAGAAGGGGGATGGTGGGGGGAGTTAGGATTATGGTTAGGGTTAGGGAGGGGGGCAAGAATGGAGGAAGAAAGGACTGTTTAGAGGGAAAAGAAGGGTGGGAATGGTGTAGGGGAGGGAAAAATAATAGAATGAATCAAACAACATTACCATATTTAAATTTATGATTATACAAATGGTATGCCTTTAACCCATGTACAAACAGACAAACAACATGTATCCCATTTGTTTACAATAAAAAAGTAGGAAAAAGAGGAGATCAGATAACATGAAGATATAAGTACGATCATTGGAGTAGGAGAAGGAGACAGAACAGATGGGAAAAGAGTAAATGTGAAATTAATTTAACAAAATCATGTTATGTACATATATAAATATACCACTGGAATATCACCTATAGGTGTATGTGGAAAGCACCATGTAAGGATGAATGATGAGTGAGCAAGAGGAGGATCAAGGGAGTGCAAGTGGTGTAAGAAGTGGGGAGGAGGGAGGAATGGTGACTGAAATGGAGTGAGTCAGATTCCATTCAGGTGTGATTTTGTTGGGATAAACTCAGCTACTATGTATAACTATATGCTCTAATGAAAATAAAATGATAATGATAATAATAAAAGAAAAAAATAGCATTAAAGATAAAGCAACCTTACTTTTTACTTAAATTTTATTGGGCTGCTCTAATTACTATTCTTTAATGTTTATTTACATTATTTTTAATGATGCTCCATGTCTTCAGTCTCTTTCTATTAGGCAGCTGGAGCCCACAGGTCTAGACCCTCATCTGTATCCTGCCAGAGGAACCATTTATCACAAAGAGAACCAAGACATGGTCATTGAAGGCAGCATTCCAGATTTTAATCAAACTGGAGAATTTTTTGCAGTTAGATTGTCTGGGAAAATACCGTTTTTTAGGCAGGTGAAGATATACAATCATCTTTTAAAAACACTGCAATTTTATTTTGTTCTAGCAAATAAAATTAAATTAATATAGATGACTACAGAAAAGGGTGTAAACTTGATACTAATGTCATCAAATATCACTTAAAAATATGACCACACACATTTATTTTTTTCTCTCACCTGAAACAGCTAAATGACAATAAATGGATTATAAAAATGCTATATGAGCAATGGTATGTTAAAATGTTCACAAAATCTTTGGAAAATAAAAACAGTTTAAGAAGAGCTGTGGAACCAAAACACAGGTATCCAGCTGGTACTAGCTAGAGGAATAGAAACCCTCTCAATAGTCCAAAAGCCTAGGACTCATGGTCCTTACAGGGCACCATGATGCGGGGGAACTGAAGGGATCCACACATCAAATAACGGGAGCACCATGAGCCCTTGGATCTCTGTCTTCACAATTTAAACAATTTTGCCATAATGGTTTATCTTCCAAGGATGATAAAAGAGGACTCTTCTAAGGATAAAATGAGTTATCTAGTGATGTCTTCAAATATGTGTGTCTGGAAAGACTCCCCCAGTGCAAAACATGACTTGCCAACCAGTGCTGTTGGCATGAGGCCCAAAGGCTGTCCACCTGCTCACAACAGAGCTATCTGTCAGCTTTGGGACATTTCACCAACACCCTGATCAGACAGTCACAGGACATCAGATGTTTCAGGAAAACTGCTAATAAAAACAAGGGATTCTTTCTGAAAAAAGAAGAGGAAGAAGAAGAAGCAAATAGAGGAAGGAGGAGAAGCACATGGAGAAAAAGAGACAATACAGTGGGCAGGGCAACATTTTTGAAAAGACATAATAAATATTCTCCCTGAGATATATTTTAAAAAGCTATAATAAATGTCCTCAGTGAGGATATTATATCCTTGAAATGAGAACAGGATACAAACAATAAGCAGATAACAAGAAAGAGTTCTTGAATATAAATATGATACTATTATAAAAATTTTTAAAGATAAAACACAAGAAAATTAAAAAAGTGTTCTCTAAAATAATGCCAGTCAACTGAATTTTGAATTCTTCACATATCCTATACAAATAACACCAATTAACAAGGATAATGAATCCACCCCTAATCTAAGCCTTCTACAAAATTAGAAATCAGAAAATACTCTAAACTTCAGGTAAAAAGAGACATGAACATCCCAAACAAGATTAGCCATCTCTGAAGTGCTCACTCATCTGGGTAAACAAACAGAGATTGCATTGCAGAAATGACAGTGGTATTCTAGTAGTGCCAGACAGAGAAAATTTATTCTCCGAAATGAGGATCACACTCTAAATGGGAAAACAATGAGGATGGTTCCTCATCCTGGTAGATCACAGCAGTAGTTACTAAGGAATTGAAAGGGAAGGGCCAGAAAGTAGATGCATTCAAAAATTTGAGGAAGTACAGATTTTAGGTGAGAAAGAAGTAATTTGGAAAGGGAAGCATCCTTTGACAATTTTATGGCAAAGAGAAACAAAGAAGCAAGTAGTAAAAATTGAGAATGACAAAACCAAAAGCCTTTCCCAGGTCACTCCCTACCAGTAAAGGAAGCACCACTTACTGAAACCATGGTGCTTCTCTGTATTGGTTGGAGAAGGAACTCTTTTTTGGGGGGTTGGGAGTTCTGGGATTGAAATCAGGGGCACTCAGCCTCTGAGTCAAATTGCTAGCCCTATTTTGTATTTTACTTAGAGACTGGATCTCACTGAGTAGTTTAGTGCCTTGATTTTGCTGAGGCTGGCTTTGAATTTAGATCCTCCTGCCTCTGTCTTCTGAGCCATTGGGATTACAGGCATATGCCACCATGCTCAGCTAGAAGAAACTCTTGAATTAAGAAGCTCAGTAAGAACCCTCTCACTTCAGACCATATTGACTCCCTATTGCTGCGGATGCAGGAAAACAGTCATTTTAAAAATTATGCAATATTAGGAAGCATGATACAAAGCTGTTATGTGAAAAGACAGAAACAAATATAAAAAATCCCTTCAAATCCAAATTCCAAAAATTTCAGAATAGAAAAGGATAAAAAGATAAATATTGGGATTAGGGCTCTAGCTTAGTAGCCAAGCATTTGCCTAGCATGTGTGAGGCATTGGTTTTGATCCTTAGCACTGCATTAAAAAAGTAAATAAACAAAACTAAGACATACTGTCCATCTACAACTACAAAAAATACTTAAAAAAAAGATAAATATTTTAACCAAATTTGGAGAGAAAAGAAAAAGGAAGACAAAATGATCTACACCTCATGGGTCTTATGAAGGTTAAATGGAAAAAAAGATATAAAGCACATGACATAGTTGGTGGCACTGTTGATGAACCCCAATAAATGCCCATAAATATTAGCTACAATATAAAAAAAAATCTACTATCAAGAAAAGGAATCACTGTGCAGAGCATCATCATAAAGATGACATGCTTCTCCAATAAACACCAGATAAGATGTGTGCATCAAGAGAGAAAAGTTACAAATTTAACCCTTGATGACAGGATCATAAGCATTCATATCATGACTTGGATTCAAAGTTTATCCACAAGAGAGCAGACAGATATATTTTCAACTTCTTGGATCAAGAAGCCTAAAGAATGTGCTCAAGATGACAGTAGGGCTGGGTAGGAAAAAGGTCTCAGGGAGTAGGATGCAGGATTTCCTATGGTAATGCATATCACTCATGCACTAGCTTGAGGTGACTGTGCCATTTGCTCACCCTAACCCCCAACTCACTTCTTTCCCCCTGCTCTCTGCTTTCTCCTCCAGCTGCAGGCAAGGCATCAGAGACCCACTGGCCATTTTTGTCTCTCCCAGGATGGACTCCAGGTCTATCTCATCCATGGTGCTCCCATCAGAAGACAGCAGTTTATCCAAGCCAAATTTGAGTATTTCACTCAAATTGAATGGAGAAAAAAAAATCCAGTTACTTCTCATAAAAACAAAGATCAGGATGTAGTAATCTACTGAGTGTCTAAGTGACACCAAGAACATTCCTTCCCTTGTGAACTTTCTTCTGTCCCATGGAAGATGACTTCAACCAAGCTACTGTGGGGTTAGATGAGGAATAAGCAGAAAGTTGATAAATGACAACCAGAGCTATTGATTTTGATAATTATCTATAACTGCAATAAAAAAAAAAAATTTTAGCCTCTAATTTCTTTTATTTTAGGGGGGGACAGTAAGAATAAAATGATTTACTGCAACTTCTATAGCACCTCTCACCAGCATTTTTTTACAGGTACTTCCAGCAGTCCTGAGAAAAATCAGAGACCCTATTAGCTACCTTTCTACCTCTCCCACTGTCAAACTTCTTAGAAAGAGAAGGTGCCACTCAGTTCTTTGCCTCACAATAAGCTGACTTCTTTCCTTTGCCAAGTTGCTTTTCTACCACAGTACTTTATGGAACCCACCATGGAAAAACCATAACAATCCTGATCACCAAGGATCTTTCTGAATTTAAATTTCCTTGGATAGTCCTGTGCACTCCCTATCCTGCCTTTTCCTCTCACTCCTCTCTAAGGGATGCTTCGCCTATTTCATAAGGCTACAAGAACCACCCAGAAAGCTTAGATAATATTACCTTGCTTTCACTTGCTACTTCCAACTTTACACCTCCCTAAGCACTATCACTTAAGAATTCTGAAACAATTGTGATCCACATGATGGACCCTCATTTGTATTTTGCCCTTTTAGTTTTATTTAGTTATCTCTATACTGTCTATTTAGTAATTTGGAAACTTAAAGGTATCCTGTAGCTTGAAAACACCTGAGATCAAAACTAAGCAAGGACACACTTGGATATATTTATATTTAGCCTTGGTAGGTATGTGTGTGTGTGTGTGTGTGTGTGTGTGTGTGTGTGTATAAATCAAGGCAAACACTTTTGGCATTACAAACCAAAACAGAAGAAAGCCAAGTATTTATGATGAAGCTCAGTTCATCCTGGGATCCTCCCTTCCACTCCCTTGGACTTAAGTCTCCTGGCTTTCCTTGCTATTGAGTACTCACAATGTGTTTTTAAGGAACTACCTTTTTTAAAAAATGAAAAACAGTATATTATAGTAATTAAGAGCATGTAGTTGGAAGTAATAGGGTGCTTGGATTAGAGTCATGAATCTGAATGATGTTTGAAAAATTTCTTAAAATGGGGATAAAGACAGTATCTACATCATTCTTCTGTTACTCTTCATCATGAAACAACTGGAAAAAGTACACCTCAGACAATGCTTAGTACACAGTAAGCATTCAATAAATGTTCACTACATCTATATCTGTCCCTCTCTTTCTGTTGTGTACTCCTTGCAGGATAAGGAACCTGCTTTCCTTTTTCAGGACTTCATAACTCTACACTGCTTAGATTTATCAAACCAGAACCATGGCTTTACTATTAGATTCTTTAATAATTTAAAAAATGACCTGCTTTCTTTTGAGACAAGGCAGTGTGTTATTATCCTTGTCCTTGGCAACCATAAATAACTCACTGTCTAGATGGGGAGGAAAAAAATCATACAGAACCAGAATGAGATTTTTTGCCCCTGCCCTGGGGAGGTAGTCCCAAAATAGTCCTCTCCAACAGCCAGTAGTATATATTGGCCCACAGCAGGTTGTGTCTGTGCATTTCACATCAGAGGCAAACCCCTAATTGAATGCCTGGAGCTTCCCCCACTGGGGAAGAGTTTGAGCATCTGAGACTTCATTTTCTCTAACTCTCAATATGTGCACTTTCACTACAGCCCACAATGAACTCATCTCTCAAGGTCCTGTGAAGTCATGTATTTAGACATCTACAATATATACGTACTTCTCTCTCAAGCTTTTAGCTTACATTTGTAATTGCCTCTTCAATAGTGTGAAAACAAAATGCACATTCACCCTGCCATCATGACAGATGAGTATGCAGAAGACTAAAAATATAGAAAAAGCCAGACTTCAGTTACTCCCTAAGGTAAACAAAAACCAAGCAAACAAACAAAACCTAGGGTTCTTCTTTCAGGTTCTAGTACCCAAAACACTGTTAAACTTTCCTGCAAGTCAATGACTTCCTAACAAAAATAGAACCAATCCCTGTATGCAATGCTGATGTGCAAAGATACAGGTGTGTGTGAGATAAAACTGATGTTTTTTTTAAGCCACACTTGGGATAATTGTAAACTTGATAATTCTACTTATAACACCGTGTGATTTTTCCCCTTTTGCATACCTCTTGAATTTTTTGTTTGATAGTTGGTCTTTTAAAGTCTGTTTTTTCTTGCAAACTTTTCTCAATGAAATCCCTTACTTTTCTGAGTCTTTCTCTAATTTACATTGATTTTTACTACAAATCCTGTTGATGAAAGCCTACATTATTTTCACCTTCCTAACACTTTACCACCTCTCTTCCTAATTTCTATTCTCATCATTCAGGCTTAAAGCCTTGAAGTCATCTTTGAATTTGCTATCTCTCTCACTCCCTGCCTAAAACAACAGTCAAGTCCTATAATTTCTTCTCTGCAATGTTTCCTACAGCAGATCTTCCCATAGCTACTGCCCTTTTTGGCCATTTATTACTAACTTCATGCCTAAATCATTCCAGAATCCTAGGGATTGATCTCTCTGTACTTAATCCCTAAAAAGTACCTGGGGTATATTATAATATGGGTTCTAATTTTAACTCAAAAGCTGCTGCTATAGAATAACTTTAAGTCTTTTTCTAAAAGGGAGCTTTCTCTAGAATCTTCCAAGTCAGTATTTGACTTCTATCTAATTTTTGTTTTCTCAAGAAAATTAACGCTATTTCTTTCATCCATATATCCTGTAGTATAATTTTGAATTCCCAGTCTTATTCACCCTCCTCTGGGTATGGAATCAGTACTGTAAACCATTGCACAAAGGGTCTGGGATTAAGGAGAAGGTATGGAATTAATCATTACTGATTAAGTCAAGTTCTTTAAAACCTAACAAACAAACAAACAAAAAACCAAATGAATTCTCTCTGAGAAAACTAGTGGCATACTCATTTTCAGAAACCCCAAAGAGATTATATCCCTGATGTTAAGTTACCTGCTTGAAGTCATATATCCAGTAAGTGATAAGGTATAAATCTGAATCCAAGTTTGATGGTTTAAAGTCTATTCTCATTATTCTATTTTCTCTGCCTTTTAAGTGCCACACTCATTTAGCTTCTATGGCACCTTGCATGTAGTATGTACTGAGTGGGTATAAATTAGGCTAACAAACTAATGTGTAACTGGAGACAAAGAGTGGTTAATGATGGTACTTTTTGTTTGCATTCACATCCACAGAGAATACTGATTATAAATTATTGGACTTTAAAGAAAAGAACAACAAATTTTACCCAGAGGTCAACATCAGTCAAAAGTTCCTGGCTTCAAGAGTAAAATGGCCTCCTTCTATGATCATGTTGGAGAGTTGGAGTTTGGAGGCTGCTTTCCTATAAACTACTTCTTCCGCAGTGTCTCAGGCAATCAGTCAAATAACTTTTACAGCCCTGTACATAAGTCAAATGAGACCGTAGACAATATTCAGGAAACAATTCAAAGGACATTGCTCATTTGGACCTCAGCATTTCTTAGAGAGATCTGGCCTCAACTACTCTCTGAACCTATTCCAGAAGAGTCAGGGAAAGGATGATGAAGTGACCACATTTGGAACTTCATCTACAGCCAAGGACAACCCCTGGCAGGCATGTTATTCTGAGGCAAAAGGGTAGTTCTACAACCTCTTAAACACATTTTTTTTCTCTTTTCATGGTACTGGGAAACAAATCCAGGGGAGCTTTACCAATGAGCTATATCCCTAGCCTTATATAAAAAAAAAAAAAAAAAAAGTTTTATTTTTATTTATTTATTTAATTTTTTTTGTAGATGTTGATGGACCTTTATTTTATTCATTTATTTATATGTGGTGCTAAGAATTCAACCCAGTGCCTCACACATGCTAGACAAATGCTCTACCACTGAGCCACAACCCAAAATATTTTGAGATAGGGTTTTGATAAGTTGCCAAAGCTGACCTTGAACTGGCAATTCTCCTGCCTCAGACACTCAACTTGCTATGATTACAGGAATGTGCCACCATTCCAGCTTTCACTCCACTTTTAAACTGAGTTAGGTTCTAACTAAAGCCTAAAAGTTTCTTGTAATCATTTTGCAATTTAACTGTTACTTATAACAAAGTGAGACTGAATTGATTATGTGACCCACTGAACACAACTCTGCAAGTCAGTGCCAAAATGGGCTTAAAACCCAGAGGTTCTCAACTCCTACTATGACACTGTTGTCAGAACTGCATTCTTCACCTTGCTTCCCAATCCAGAACTACAAGCCAAAAGAACAGGAAAATGAAGATGTCTAACTCACTCACTTGATGTGGCCAATTTGGTGAACTCTGGCAGCTGCTTGTAAGTAATTTTGAGGATTAAAATCACTGTCAACAAAAATAACAGTATCTGCTGCTGTTAAGTTCATGCAAATTCCACCTGAAAAACATGCAAAAAAGAAGCATGATCAGCAACACACAAATAAGGAACTGGAAAACAGACACAAGACTAGACTGGGTCATACTGAACACCTGAAAGCAGTCCAACTGAGTGGTTTCCTCCTTCAGCCTGACATCTCTGCCCCGAACTCCAGAGCCCTGGAGTGGTCAAAGGTGCCACGTCATCTTATGTTGCCTGACCCAGAAAAATTTAATTTTCAAATATAACAGAATGAGAGGTAAGAGGCAGAAAAGGATGCTTAATTTAATGCTGTGAAGCCATGTTTGAAAACTTTGATTGGATTTTACTTAGAAAAATCTGTGAATAAGGACACATACTCTTTCAGAAAACAGCTCCAAAAATGAGAGGTCTGGGAGCTGCCGTTATGGCTCAGTGACAGAGTGCTCACCTAGCATGTGTGAGGCACTGGGATCAATCCTCAGCACCACATAAAAATAAACAAAATATAGATATTGTCTGTTATGGTTTAGATGTGGTGTCCCCCAAAAGCTCACGTGTGAGACAATGCAAGTTTTGGAGGAGAAATGATTGGATTATAGCTTTGGCCTAAAATGTGAATAAATGCCTGATGGGATTAACCAAATTGTTATTAGAGGCAGGTGCCATGTGGATGAAGGAACTGGTTTGTTGGGGGCATAGATATGGGGTATATAGTCTATATATGGAGAGTGAATCCTCCCTCTGCTTCCTGATCATGATGTGAGTTGCTTCCCTCTGCCACACACTCTCATCATGATATTCAGGCTCACCTTGAGTCCCAAGGAATGAAACCAGTCTTCTATGGACTAAAACCTCTGAAACCATGAGCCCTCAAATAAACTTTTCTCCTCTACAGTTGTTTGAGTCAGGTCTTTTGTCACATTGGCAAAAAAGCTGAATAAAACAGTGTCCATCTACAACTAAAATATGTAAGCAAAAAAAGGAGAGGTCTGCAATGCACATTAAGAAAAGTACTTAAACACACTTGCTAGCAACAAGATAGGAAGATGCTGACACTAGTTAATGAGAAGAGGGGATGATACATGCCTCTGACTAGAGAACACTTAAATGCATCTTCCTGAATTGGTTTCCACATTAATCAAAGACAATGTCATAAAATGAATTCAAGACAAGAACACTCAATGCAACAACTTTCTGGTCTTTATTCAGTGGTGCAGAAAAGGGGTCAAGGAAGTACCTTGGGTTACAGAAATTTAGACTACTATGAAGGCAAATTACAGCATTCTCTTTGATTAATGTGAAAACTAGTATAGAAGAGATTCATTCTTCCAAGGGTTGTTACAGCTCATTGCTGAAACAAGTCTAAAAGGACTTGTTCCAAGAGTTGAATGAAGGGTTCCTTTTCATAAG
>NW_027632756.1:0-27660 GCF_902686455.1 Sciurus vulgaris | reverse complement strand
TTAAAATCTCAGAGCCATTATTATATTAGTTGTAATATCTATAGTATGAATATTACATCAATTTAAATAGGCAGCTATCATATCAGTTTGATATGTCATAGTATGGATATCATATTAGTATTAAAAGCCAAAAATGAATCTTTAGGTCACTTTTAGAAACTCAAGTATGCATATCATCTTAGGATTAAAATCAACATGGTAGTTAATACATTAATTTTAATGATGACTCTTAAAAATAATTTAATGCCAAAAATGCAGATATTTTATTAGCATATGGTTGTATAATATAAATATGCTAATGTTAAATGCTACAGAACACCTGTTTACTAGTTTTACATATTATATCAAGGATATTAAATGAATATTAAAATCCACAATTAAGTTATTATATTGGTTTCAGAGTTTATGGAAAAGATGGCATATAGTAATATTAAAGACTATAGGACATATATCTCATTGGTTTCATTGGATATCATATTAGTATTTCAATGTAGAGGGGAGCTAATATAGTCATTTTAGATGCTAGACCATGAATAACACATTAGATTTAGAGGCCAGAGCACAGCTTCTATATTCGTATTTGATACTCTAGTTTGGATATTATATTAGTATTTATGTATTCTGAATGGCTGTGATATCCATTTCTGATGTTGTAATATCAGGCAAAGTATATTAATATTAAAGAACAGAACAACTTTTGTATAGTTTTCCATGCTATTGTATGCATATGCTATTAAGAAAAAAAGAACATGGAATGGCCATAATAGGAATATTGTATTTTTATTGAAGTCTACATGGGAGCTATTATATTTGTTTTAGATGGTCACTATGGATATTATAATCAACTCTAAGTTCCCAGGGAATCTACTATATTAGTTTAATGTGGAATACTGAAAATATTTATTTAGCATTAAAGACCACATGGCAACTATTAGTTTTAGAGGATCCAACAAATTTATCACATTCATATTAAGGGTACAAAGCCAGGCAGCTATTCTGTTTGGTTTAGATTTTAGAGAGTGGAAAGCATGTTATTATGAACAGCCAGAGGCTAGTGTTTACAGCATTTTTAATGCTATAGTATGAATATAATATCAGTATAGAAAGAACAAGGGACAGTTTAAAAAATTACAGAATTCTTTTTTAAATTTAATTTTATTTATTCATTTTTTTATGTGTTGCTCAGAATTGAACCCAGTGCCTCTCTTGTGCTAGGCAAGTGCTCTAACAGTAAGCCATAAACCCAGCACCAAAGGACAGTTTTTATATGGGTTTAAGAGGCCACATATTTCATATTACAAAAATTTGAAAGGACTCGGAGAAACTATTAATTTTGGATGTAAAATGATTGATAATATGTTGGCATTAAAAGCCAAAGGTCAACTATACTAGTTATAAATTCTAATGTGTGAATATTATGTTAATACTAAAGGATACAGTGCATACTAAGGATATTATGTGCATTTCAGCAGTCACATTAAGGGTATTAGTGTCTTCAGTCACAGTGAGTGTATTATGTGAGTGTCAGGTTCCACAGTGAGGATATTATGTTAGTGTCAGAGGTCCAGTGTAAACATTATATCAGTGTCAGAGACCAGAGTGAGGGTATTTATGTGAGTTTCTTGTGTCAGAGTTATGATATTATGTGAATGTAAGTGGTGAAATGAGGTAGGTATTAGATTTTGTTTTGGTGAATATTCATGTGTGGAAAAGCATGATACAATCTCAATCACATAAAATGTGATGTTGTGTATGTATACTCATGACCTGGAAGGCATGTCCAAGCAAGCTGCTTGCAAATTAATAACTTTGTTCTTTGCTTGTATTTTTATTTTTTCTGTAATTTGTATGTTGACCTTTAAAAAATGGTATTTTTAAAAAAGTGGTCAAGTGAGGATTGTATATGAATGTGAGAATCCACAGGGCATATACTTTGTGAGTATTTTAGGCCACAGTGAAGATATTATGTGAGTGTTAGAGGTCAAGGAAGAATATTAAGTAAAAGGAACCAGAATGAGGATAAGTAAGTGTCATAGACCACATAAGAATATTTTGTGTCAGTGGCTATAGTGAGGTAATTACCAGAGTGTCAGAGGCATCATGAAGTTATTATGTGAGTGTTGGTAGGCAGGTTAAAGATATTATGTAGATATGAGCTGCCAGAGTGAAGATATTATGTGTTAGAGCCCAGAGTGAGGGTAATATCTGGATTTCAGTGTCTACACTGAGAACAATTTGTCAAGGTAAATGGTCAGAGTGAGAATATTATGTGAGAACCTGAGGCCATAGTATTGATATTATATGAATATCAGAGGCCAGATAAGGACTGTAATTGAGAGTCAGATGTTATAGTGAGGATGTAATGTGAGTTTAAGAGGCCACATGGAGGATATTTTATGTTTGTCAGAGACCAGAGGAAGTGTTTTATGTAAGAGTCAGAGGTTACAGTTTGGACATTATGTGCATGTAATTATTCATAGCAAGGATATTATGTGAATGTCAGAGTCCAAAATGAGGGTATTATGTGAATGTGAGAGGTCACATGTTATTATGTGAGTTTCAGAGGTCATGGTGGAGATATTGTGTGAAAGTCTGCGGCCACATTGAGTTTTATATGTGAATGTCAGAGGCCACAATCAGGGTTTTAGGTGAGTATCAAGGTAAGAGTGAGGAAATTTTTTGAGTCAGATCAAGGAAATATATTATGTGATTGTCATAGCAATAGTGAGTGTATTATATGAGTGTCAGAGGACACAGGATATTATGTGAGAGTCAAAGACCATAGTGAGGGTATTGTGTGTCAGAAAGCAGAGTGAAGATTTTATATAAATGTTTGAGATCACACTGATGACATTATATCAGTGCCAGAGGCCAGACCATGTTTATTGAATGTCAGAGGCCTCAGGGAATATACTCAATGAGTGACAGTGGTCACAGTGGTCACATTGAGAATATTATGTGTCAGTGGTAAGAGTAATGATATTATGTGTCAGAGGCTACAATGAGGAAATTATGTGAGTCATACTGGCCACAGTGAGGGTATTACATTAATATTAGATGCCACATTGATGATATTATGTTAATGTCAGAGACCACTGTAATGGTATTTTGTGAGTTTCAGAGGCCAGAGTGAGGGTATCAAGTAAATGTCAGAGATTAAATTGTGTATATTATGTAAGTGTCAAAGGCCACAGTGATGGTATTATATGAGTGTCAGCAGCAAGTGAGGATATTATGTGAGTGGCAACTGTCCCAGAAAGGATATTGTATGAGTGTCAGAGGTTACAGTTGGGATACACTGTCAATCACAGGGACAACACTGTGGAAATTATGTGGGTGTCAGTGGTCACAGTGAGAGTATTTTGTCACATCAAGGTCCAGCATGAGGATATTATGAGTGCCTCAAGTCACAGTGACTGTTTTGGACCTTAGTGAGTGTATTATGTGAGTGTCAGAGGTGACAATTATATTATGTGAGTGTATAAGGCCACATTGAAGGTATTTGTTGAGTATTAGAGTACACATTGATGGTATTATATGAGTTTCAAGGTAATAATGATGGCATTTTGTGAGTGTTTGATGCCAAGTAAGGATATTATGTGAATATCAGGGTTAAAAGTGAGTATATTAAGTGAGTGAGAGTGGTCACCGTTGGAATATTATGTGACTGTCAGAGGCCAGATTGAATTTATTATATGAATATCAGAGACCAAATGTGGATATTATATGAGTGTCAAAGGCTACATTGCAAGAGTGATGTGAGTGTCTCAGGTCACAAAAAGTTATTACATGCATGAAAAGTCACATTGAATGTAATATGTGAGTATATGAGGCCAATTTGTTGGTTTTATGTGAGTATCACAGGTTTGAATAAGGATACTATGTCAGTATCAGAGACTAAAACAATGACATTATGATTGAAAGAATTCACAGAGAGGATATTATATCAGTTTTAGACATCACAATGAGGTTATTATGTCAATGTCAGAGGTCAAAGTGAGGATATTTTATGTGTGTCAGAGGACATAGTGATAATATTTATGTGACTTTCAGAGGACACAGTGTATTATTATGTGAGTGACAGAGACCAGAGTGGTAGTAGTCTGTGTCTGAGGTCAAAATGTGTGTATTATGTGATTGTCAGAGACTAGAATTAGGGATTTATGTGTGTCAGAGGGTACAGTGAGGGTGTAATGTGAGTGCCAGAGGTCACAGTATAGTTATTATGTGTCAGAAGTAGCATTGATGATATTATGTGTCATAGGCCAATTAAGGATATAATGTCTGTGTCAGAGGTCAAATTGAGGGCATAATATGAGTGTGTGAGATCACAGTGAGGTTATTATTTGAGTGTCAGTGGTCAAAGTGAGAATATTACATTAGTGCCAGAGATTAAGTGAGGATATCTTGTGAATTTCATGATCCAAAGGGAGGGTATTACATAAGTAACAGAGGTCCCAGTGAGGTTATATTGTGATTATAAGAGGTCACAATGAGGACATTTTGTGAGTGTCAGAGGTCATGTAAGAATATTATGTGACTATCAGACTCACAGTGTGGGTATCAAGTAAGTGTCACATAAGGGAGAAATTTAGGTGAGTATCAGAGGAAACATTGAAGATAAATGAAAGTGTCCAAAGTCATTTAAGAAAATAATGTGAGTGTCAAAGATCACAGGGAGGACATAATGTGAGTATGAGTGGCCACAGAGGTATTATGTCAGTTTCTATAAAAGAACAATGAGAATAATATTTGAGCATCATAGGTCTTAGATGGGAAATTGTGTGAGAGCCAGAGGACACATTGAGGGTATTCTGTGAGTGACTCTTGTCATTTAAGAATATTATGTGTGTGTGAGAGAGGTCACACTGAGTTTATCATGTGAGTAACAGAGGTCACACTGAAGATATTATTTCAGAGTTAGAGGCCACAGGAGGATATTATGTGTCTTTCAGGGACCACAGTGAGTTTATTTTATGAGTGTAATAGACCACAGTGAGGGTAATAAATAAGGGTTAGAGGTCACAGTGAGGGTAATCTGTGAGTGTGAGATGTTAGATGAGGGTATCTTGTAAGTGATGGAGGCCAATGAAGGACACTTGCATCAGAGGTCAAAGTGAGTTTATAATGTGCCAAATGTCACGTTGAGGGTATGACATTAGTGTCAAAGGGCAAGTGAGGATACTTTTGAAAGTCACAAGTGACAATGAGCTTATTTTGTAAGTGTGAGGTGTAAGATTGAGGATATTATTGAGTGTCAGAATTCAAGTCAGGCTATTTTGTGACTCTCAGAGTCACAATGAAGATATTCTTTGAGTGTCACATATCAAGGTAAAGTGAGTATCATAGGAAGCAATAATTATGCCAGTGTCACTGGTAACATCGAGATTGTTATGTCAATATTAGGGATTTTTTTCTCTTTTTTTAAATTTATTTTTATTGTAAACAAATGGGATACATATTGTTTCTGTTTGTACATGGAGTAACAGCATACCATTTGCATATTCATAAATTTACATAGAGTAATGATGTTTGATTCATTCCACTAATTTTCCTCCCCCCCCACCCTTCCCACCTCTCTTTTCCCTCTATACAGTCCCTCCTTCCTTCATTCTTGCCCCACTCCCACCCCCCTTTAAGTGTCATCATCCACTTATCTGTGAGATCATTCCTCTTTTGGATTTTTGAGATTGGCTTATCTCACTTAATATGATATTCTCCAATTTCATCCATTTGCCTGCAAATGCCATAATTTTATTATTCTTTATAGCTGAGAAATATTCCATTGCATATATAGCCACAGTTTCTTTATCCATTCATCAATTGAAGGACATCTAGGTTGGTTCCATAGTCTGGATATTGTGAATTGAGCCGCTATGAATATTGATGTGGCTGTATCTCTGTAGTATGCTGATCTTAAGTCCTTTGGGTATTGGCTGAGGAGTGGGATAGCTGGGTCAAATGGTAGGTCCATTCCAAGTTTTCTAAGGAATCGCCACACTGCTTTCCAGAGTGGCTGCACTAATTTGCAGTCCCACCAGCAATGTATGAGTGTACTTTTTCCCCCTCATCCTCTCCAACACCTATTGTTTGTGTTCTTGATAATCGCAATTCTAATTGGGGTGAGATGGAATCTTAATGTAGTTTTGATTTGCATTTCTCTTACTACTAGAGATGCTGAACATTTTTTCATATATCTGTTGATTGCTTGTACATCTCCTTCTGTGAAGTCTGTTCATTTCCTAAGCCCATTTGTTGATTGGATTATTTGCATTCTTGGTGTAGAGTTTTCTGAGTTCTTTATATATTCTGGAAATTAGTGCTCTATCTGAAGTATGAGAGGGAAAGATATTCTACCACTCTGTAGGCTCTCTCTTCGCATTGCTGATAGTTTCCTTTGCTGAGAGAAAGCTATTTAGCTTGAATCTATCCCAGTTATTGATTATTGCTTTTATTTCTTGTGCTATGGGAATCCTGTTAAGGAAGTCTGATCCTAAGCCAACAAGGTGAAGATTTGGACCTACTTTTTCTTCTATAAGATGCAGGGTCTCTGGTCTGATTTCAAGGTCCTTGATCCATTGTGAGTTGAGTTTTGTGCAGGGAAAGAGATAGGGGTTTAGTTTCATTCTGTTGCATATGGATTTCCAGTTTTCCCAGCACCATTTGTTGAAGAGGCTATCTTTTCTCCATTGCACATTTTTGGCGCCTTTGTCTAGTATTAGAAAACTGTATTTATTTGGGTTTGTGTCCGTGTCCTCTATTCTGTACCATTGAACTATCTTTCTATTTTGGTGCCAATACCATGCTGTTTTTCTAGTATTGTTGAAGTTCTGGTATTGCAATACACCCTGTTTCATTCTTCCTGCTAAGGATTGCTTTAGCTATTCTGGATTTCCTATTCTTCCAGATGAATTTCATGATTGCTTGCTCTATTTCTGTGTGGTATGTCATTGGGATTTTAATTGGAATTGCCTCGAATCTGTATAGCACTTTTGGTAGTATGGCCATTTTGACAATATTAATTCTGCCTATCCAAGAACATGGGAGATCTTTCCATCTTCTGAGGTCTTCCTTAATTTCTTTCTTCAGTGTTTTGTAGTTTTCATTGTAGAGATCTTTTACCTCTTTGGTTAGATTGATACCCAAGTATTTTATTTTTTCTTGAGGCTATTGCATGTGGAGTGTTTTTCTCATTTCCCTTTCAGCTGTTTCATCGCTTGTGTATAAAAATGCTGTAGATTTATGTGTGTTGATTTTATAGCCTGCTATTTTGCTGAATTCATTGATGAGGTCTAGAAGTTTTCTGGAGGAGGTTTTTGGATCCTCTAAATATAGAATCATGTCATCCGCAAATAGTGACAGCTTAAGATCCTCTTTTCCTATTCATATTCCTTTAATTTCTTTAGTCTGCCTAATTGCTCTGGCTAGAGTTTCGAGGAAAATGTTGAATAGAAGTGGTGAAAGAGGACATCCCTGTCTTGTGTCCGTTTTTAAAGGGAATGGTTTCAGTTTTTCTCTATTAAGAATGATGTTGTCCATGGGCTTAGCATAAATAGCCTTTACAATGTTCAGGTAAGTTCCTATGCTCTCTATTTTTTCTAGTGTTTTCAGCATGAAGGGGTGTTGTATATTGTCAAATGCTTTTTTCTACGTCAATTGAAATAACAATATGATTCTTATTTTTAAGTCCATTGACATGATGGATTATGTTTATTGATTTACGGATGTATACCATCCTTGCATTCCAGAAATGAACCCCACTTGATCGTGGTGCTCGATTTTCTTAACATGTTTTTGGATACGGTTTGCTAATATTTTGTTAGGGATCTTAGCATCTATATTCATCAAGGATATTTGTCTAAAATTTTCTTTCCTTGATGTGTCTTTTCCTGGTTTGGGTATGAGGGTGATATTAGTTTCATAGAATAAGTTCGGTAGGGTACCCTCCTTTTCTATTTCCTGGAATACTTTGAGAAGTATTGGAATGAGTTTTTCTTTGAAGGTCTTGTAGAACTCGGCTGAGAATCCATCTGTTCCTGGGGTTTCTTGGATGGTAGATTTTTAATGGCTTCTTCTATTTCATTGCTTGATATTGATCTGTTTTATTCGTGTATGTCCTCCTGGTTCAGTTTGGGAGGAGCATTTGTCTCTAGAAATTTGACAATGTCTTCGGTACTTTCTATTTTGTTGAAATACAGATTTTCAAAGTAGCTTCTCATTATGTTCTGTACCAGTGGTGTCTGTTGTGATATTTCCTTTTGCATCATGTATTTTAGTAATTTGAGTCTTCTCTCTCCTTTTCTTTGTTAGTGTTGCTAAGGGTTTATCTATTTTGTTTACTTTCTCAAAGAACCAACTTTCTGTTATGTCAATTTATTGAATAGTTTCTTTTGTTTCAATTGCATTGATTTCAGCTCTGATTTTAATGATCTTCTGTCTTCTACTACTTTTTCTCTTATTCTGTTCTTCTTTTGCTAGGGCTTTGAGCTGTAATGTTAGGTCATTTAATTGTGGATTTTTAATTCTTTTTTGGAATGCGCTCCATGCAATGAATTTTCCTCTTAGTACCGCTTTCATAGTGTCCCAGAGATTTTGATATGTTGTTATCATTCTCATTGACCTCTAAGAATTTTTTAATCTCCTCCCTGATGTTTCTTGTTATCCATGTTTCATTCAATAGCATATTATTTAGTCTCCAAGTGTTGGAGTAATTTCATTTTTTTACTTTGTCATTGATTTCTACTCTCAGTCCATTATGATCTGATAGAACAAAAGGCAGTATCTCTATTTTTTGCATTTCCTAAAGGCTGCTTTGTGGTATAACATATGGTCTACTTTCGAGAAGGTTCCATGCGCTGCTGAGAAGAAAGTTATCCGCTCGTTGATGGATGGAATATTCTATATATGTCTATTAAGTCTAGGTTATTGATTGTGTTATTGAGTTCTATGGTTTCTTTGGTTAGATTTTGTTTGGAAGATCTATCTAATGGTGACAATGGTGCATTAAAGTCGCCCAGAATTATTGTGTTGTGGTCTATGTGATTCTTGAAATTGAGAAGGATTTGATTGATGTACAGGGATGCACCACGTTTGGGGCAAAAATATTTACTATCGTTATGTCTTCCTGATTTATGGTTCCCTTAAGCAGTGTGAAATCCCTAATTTATCCCTTCTGACTGACTTTGCCTTAAAGTCCACTTTATCTGATATAAGGATGGAAACCCCTGCTTTTTTACTGGGTCCATGTGCGTGGTAGGTTTTGTCCTATCCTTTCACCTTTAGTCGGTGGATGTCTTTTACTATGAGATGAGTCTCTTGCAGGCAGCATATTGTTGGGTCTTTCTTTTTAATCCTGTATGCCAGTCTGTGATTTTTGATTGATGAGTTTAGGCCATTAACATTCAGGGTTTTTATTGAGAAATGATTTGTAGTCCCAGTCATTTGGCTTACTTTTGGTTTTTAAGTTGGCTTGGTTTCTCATTTTAGTGGTTTTTCTCTAAGGTTGTTCCTCCCTTTGCTGACCTCCATTGTTGTTTTTCATTTCCTCCTCATAGAATATTTTGTTGAGAACATTCTGTAGTGCAGGCTTTCTATTTGTAAATTCTTTTAACTTTTGTTTATCATGGAAAGATTTTATTTCATCTTCAAATCTGAAGGTTAGTTTTGCTGGATATAGGATTCTTGCTTGGCGACCATGTTCTTTCAGAGCTTGAAATATGTTGGCCCAGGCCCTTCTTGCTTTTAGATTTTGGGTTGAGAAGTCTGCTGCTGTCCGTAATGGTCTCCCCCATTGTATTCTGATGCTTTTCTCTCGGGACCTTCAAAATCCTATCTTTATTTTGAATGTTAGGCATTTTCATTATACTGTGTCTTGATGTGGATCTGTTGTGATTCTGTGCATTTGGTGTTCTGTAAGCCTCTTTTATTTGATTTTCCATTTTATTCTTTAGGTTTGGGAAATTTTCTGATATTATTTCATTGAATAGGTTGTTCATTCCTTTGGTTTGTATCTCTGTGCTGTCCTCAATCCCAATAATTCTTAAATTTGGTCTTTTCATGATGTCCCATAGTTATTGGAGATTCTGTTCATGATTTCTTACCATCTTCTCCGTTTGGGTGACTTTATTTTCAAGATTAAATATTTTGTCTTCATTGTCTGAGGTTCTTTCTTCCAAGTGGTCTAGATTGTTGGTGATGCCTTCCATTGAGTTTTTTATTTGGTTGTCTCCTTCATTTCAAGGATTTCCGTTTTTTTTTTTTTTTTTGTTTTTTGTTTTTGAGAATCTCTATCTCTTTGTTGAAATGATCTTTTGCTTCCTGCAGGTGCTCTTTCAGCTTATTGGTATTATCATTCATTGCCTGCATTTGCTCTCTTATCTCATCCTTTGCTTCACGAACCATCTTAATCATGTATGATCTGAAGTCCTTTTCTGACACTTCTTCTAACATCTGTCATTGGATTCTATTACTATAGAATCTATATTTGTTTGGATCATTTTCTTCCCTTGTTTTTTCATGGTGTTCACATATCTTCCCCTCTACTACTGCAGATCTGGGGTACTGCAGATTTTCCCCTATAGGCTTATAGTGGCCCTATAGGTGTCCAAAACCCTTTCTTTAAGGGGAGATCAATATTAGTAGTACCCAAATCAGACACTAGACCAAATAGCCCCTATAGGGACAATAATATCATGTAAATAAGGGAGAAAGCGACTCTAAGGGAACAGGTAAACAGAAGGAAAGGAGAGCAAGAAACCTAAAGAAATAAAAACTTATTTTTTTAAAAAAGGAGAAAAAAGAATATCTACTGTATAATAGTCATATACTAATGAAATCTCCCAGTGTTCAGTAGCCTGATATATGAGAGGTACCTGACAATGAGCTTCAAGCCTCCAGCAGGCGTCTCAGGATGGGATTTGCCCCACCTGAAGGTCAGAGCTAAGGCTTCCACTATTAGGTTTTATGTGAGTTTCAGAAGCCATTATGAGGAGATATGAGTATCAGAGAGAAAAAGTGAGGTTTTTATGTCAGTTTCAGATGCCACAGTAAAAGTATCATGATTGTACCTGAAGTCACATTGAAGATATTTTTTGAGTGACAGAGGTCACAAAGATATGTTTTCAGTGTCAGGGGTCACTATGGAGGTATTATGTGAGTCTATGAGGCCATATTGATGGTATAATGTGAGCTTCTGGGGTCACCATGTGGTTATTTGATGAGCATCATTAATAGAGCAGAGGTTACTACCTGAGTGTCAGAGGTCACAGTGAGGTATTACGTGAGTGACAAGTCAGATTGAGGATAATATTTGAGTGTCACAAACAAAAATGAAGGTGTTATGTGACTGTCAGAGGCCATTTTGAGGGAATTATGTAAGAGTCAGAAGTCACAGAAAAAATATTATATCTGAATCAGAGGTCACACTGCGGTCATTATATGAGTGTCAGAGGTCCCAGAGAGGTTATTATGTGAGTGCCTGATATTAGAGTGAGGATATTATATTAGCATCAGAGATCACAATGAAGTTATAATGTGAGAGTCATGTCATAATGAGGGTATTATGTAAGCATCACAGGCCACAGTGAGTGTACTGTGTGCGTGTCAGTGGTCACACTTAGTATATAATCTGAGGCCACACTGAAGTTATTAAGTCAGTGTCAAAAGTCACAATAAGGGTACTGTTTGAGTGTGAGAGTTCACAGTGGGGGTAATATATGAGTATCAGAGGCCATACAGAGTATTATGTGATTGATACAGGAGAAGTGAGTATACTATATGTCAGAGGATATAAGGAGAAAATATTTTCAACATCAGGGACCATAGTGTGGATATTTTATGACTGTTACAGGTTCTGATGAGGGTATTTTGTTATAATCACAGGCCAAGTGAGTACATTGTGTGAAATCAGAGGCCACATGGAAGATATCATATAAACATCAGAGACCAAGTGAGGATATAATGTGTGTCACAAGCAACAGTGTGGGTATTATGTGAGTCTCAGAGGACAGGCCAAATTGAGAATATTATTTGAGTGTTTGAGGTCATATTCATATTATTAAATAAATGTAAGAGTACAAAATGGGATATTACATCAGTGTCATAGGACTCAGCAAGGATAGTAAATGAGTGTTCAGTGTCACAGTGAGTACATTTGTTAGTTGAAGAGGTCATGCTAAATTATTATGTAATGTCAGAGCCCAGTGAGTTATTCTAATAGTTTCAGGGGCCACTGTTATGCAATTATGTGAGTGTCAGAGACCAGAATGAGGGATTTATGTGAGTGCCAGAAGCCACAGTGAGGATTTCAATGCAGTGTCAGATGCCCCAGGTAGGATATTTTGTGCCAGGGGGTGCTGTGAATGTATTATGTCCATGTCTGACATCACTCTGAGATAATTATATGAACATCAGAAGTCACAGTAAGGATATGATATCAATTAAAGGACACATTGAGGGTATCAGGTTTGTGTCTCAGGTCACACTAAAGAAATAATATGAGTGAGACATGTCACTGTGATGGTATTATGTCAGTGTCAGGGATCAGAATGAAGGTGTTACATGAATGTCAGAGAACACAGTAGGGTATTATGTAAGTGTCAGCAGGCAAGTGAAGATATTATATGAATGGCATAGGATAAAATGAGGATATTACACGAGTGTCACTGGCCACAGTATTTTTCTGAGATCAAACTGACTATACTGTGTTAATGTCAGAGGCCACAGTGAGGATATTTTTCGGGTGACAGAGGCAATGTGACAATAATATATGAGTGCCTGAGCCCATAGTGAGAAATTTTTTTGTTGTTATCAGAGTCTGCAGTAAGGGTATTATGTGAGTGACAAAAGAACAGTAAGGATATTATGTCAGTACCTCTCCTTGACCTGCCGGCACCTAGAGGATCTCCGCAGTCAGTCTCCTTGCTTCTCTGAGTCCCATCATAGTCCCTGAAATGTCAGTGGGCTGAGTTCAATTGTAGTGAGGTGTCCAGGAAGTGATATGCATCCACGGTCTTTGATTAGAGGGAGCAATGGCCATGATACTGTGGCTGAAAAGTCCTTTGGAATTTTACAGTCTTCCTACCCATGCAGGGCAAGCTGATTATCTTCTCACAGTCCTGAGTCCTGAGAGGTCACAGAGCTCTGGTCACAAGCTTTAATACCAATCAGGTGGAGGAGGGCTCATAAAGTGGTGACAGGCCATTTTCTTCTCATAGGAAGTCTAATCTGTTGTAAAGAGAAAAAAATACCTGTTTTTTTGATGCCTTCCACTGGTAAGGTAACTGAGGAGGTGGGAAGAAAACTAGCATTTGAATCTTGATTTCAAGTCAGGCTCTAATCCTGACTATATGTAGGGGGGTTTTGACCTGCTACATTTCCAACCTGGGCCGGTTCACTCCTCCTTAGGCATCCTGGTAGCCCCCTGCTCCCAGGAAGTCACCATATTTATGCCGAACTTAGTGTGGACACCCAATCGGCATAGCACACTACAGAGCAGACCTCCTGGACTCAAACAATCTTCCCACATCAGCCTCTCAAGTAGCTGGAACTACTTGGCACCCACATGCTCATTACTCATCATTTCTTGGGATTGGCGAGGCCCCCCCAGGTTCCTGATTTGGTAAGAGCCTCTTTGTATTCTGTATGCTGACAGTCCTGTGAGGGTAATCATAGGACCTCTTTCTTCTTTGTTCATCCTAATTGTCCTAATCCCCAAGAAAAGGCACACACTGCTGCTGACTCTAGTTACATGCCCCCCTGCCAGCGGCTCTACCTTCCCCTTTGGTTCTCTTGGTGAATTCACATAAGGGATTGATCCTCCCAAGTTCAGAATCAAGTCTCCCTCTGTGGAGATTTTTACATGAGACATCATGCAGGACAAATGGCTGTGATGTAACAACTCACAGAAGTTCCCCCGCAAAGCACTAAAATATATTGGATCCTAAACACCTCTTTGTTTGTCATAAGATAGACTTCCTTTGTCCTCCCATGGGGCCCCTATCTTAGGCTTAGGGATACTCATTGCAAGTTACTTTACAGTCCTTCCCTTTGTTCTTGAAACATTTGTTTACTCCAATCTCCCCCCTAGGCAGAGAGCTCCGCAGCTCACAGCTTTAAAGGCACTTCTCTCACAGAGTAGGCTTAAGGTGAAACCAAAAGACAAGAAAATACCCCCCCAGGTCTTCACTTCAAGCATTATAACTTCTGAGGATGAGGAGACAGACACCAATAATAACAAAGGGCTCCCACTATCTGCTCCTCCCCCTCTATACCCTTGGAGTGAATTGCCCTCTCTCTCGCTTCCTCTGGAGTTTCCTCCATGAAGCACGGAGCTTTAAAAGGGTCTTCTTTTTCTCCTGAGAATCTATTTGCAGTGTACCCCATCAATTTGGTCCCTGATGGGGGTGGAAGGTCTTGGATCCCCACCCCACTCCAAGACCTGGACCCCCTTAGGAAGGCAGAAGGGTTTAGTGCCACCAGCACCCTTTATCCTATACTAACAGTGATGTATGCCTGTTTAAAGGGAGTTCCAACAGAGAATGTAGATCCAAAAATTTACTCTCTCAGACTATAGAAGAAAGTGAAACAATCCCTGTAGTTCCCCCCACCCTGGGGAAAATGGTGAAGAAAATATGGCAGAGATTGCAAAAGATTATACCTCTCCAGCTACTCCTCATTCTCTGTAAGTAACTGGAGAAAAAGACATTCCTCAGCAATAAATATAGGTGGAGAAACCTGTCTAACCACACTCCTCATGGCCTCTTCCTCACCCTAAATAACCCTAAACAGCCCAACAGCCTGTGGCATGTTGCAGTAAGGGATATAATATAGCATCCCCATTCCTCAAAAGTAGTGGGAAATAATGTTTCCTGAAATTCTGCATTCAAACTTAACCTGATTTCTCAACCAGGAAAGAGGGTTAAAAGGTCCTAGAAAATTTCCCCTGCCTGCCCTTGCAGAATACTTCATTGGAATATAAACTGCAGCAGTCTCAGCATGGGACCAACCTGAGAATGAAGAAAAAAGTGTCTATTTTAAACTTCTTCTGGGCTGCAACACAGAACTAACTCACTTTCTCTCTCCCACTCCCTTCCTCTCATCCCTTCTCTCTGCTTTCCTCTTCCTCACTCTTTTATGCTATAATTGATGGTCATTGTTATTATTTTTTAGGATTCTTATTTTGTTTTTTTCTTAAATGCTATATTTTTTCAGCTCATAGATTTGATCCTACATACCTAGGTTAATAATTTTTTGATCAGTTTTATGTTTATCCAACTCAAGTAATTTTTAAACATCTGTTACATTGCAATGGAGATAAATGTTACAAAAGCTTTGATTTGTTTTATGTGTATATGTTATTGTCTAATATTGTATTGTCTATGTATTTACCTGAAAAAATTGATATGAATAATAAGTGTGCATAAAATTAAATTTAAAAAATGGATCCAAATATTTTTAAGTTACATGATTTAAAAAAGGTTCAATTTAAATTGGGTAAACTAATAAAAGTAAAATGTATTTTAAATTAACTTGCAAATCTCCAGGTGGTCAAACTAAGAAAATGTTTTTTTTCTTTTTTCTTTTTTTTTTTTGTTTATAAATGTCTAACATCAGTTGTTACTAGGACTTTTCTTCAACAGGAAAGAGCCGGCAAATACTGTTCAATACTCTTCTGATACATTGGTCTTACAGTAAAATAAGTAAATTAGATTTAACATATATAAGATTACTAAAATGTGTTTGTTAGAGACATCTGATTAATTTGCAAAGTTAAAATGCTAATTGTTAAATAACATCAAGTACTCTTAACTCCTTTAATTCCACCAGTATCATACTTAAACTTTATTGGTGATTTCAAAGATTGGTGAATAAAAAAGGTTTAAAATTGCTTTGTGTTAACACTAAAAACAATGTAACTGAGAGTTAAGTCCTAACAGGTGCAATTCTGTATACGAAGAACTCCAAAAGTTTCAACTATGTTTCAATTAGAGTACTACAAACAACAAAGTGTTTAATATTATTCAAATGGAGTAATTTAGCTAAATTCAGAAATTTCAGGATCACCTTTCTTTTAACATTAGGCCCCTGACCCTTGCTCCCTTTGTCTTTCCTCTTACCATCACTGTGGAGCCAGCACTTGTTTTGAATCTTGGTCTGAAATGGCCAGGAGCAGAAGCATCTCTGGTTGCCAAGGGAACCGTGACACCACTGCACTGTCTGTGGTGCAGCCACAAGGTCATGAAATCCACTCCTCAACATCCAGGTGGCTGGCCTAAGGCCTGGAGAAAGTCTCTGGGGAGACAGAGAAAGTACTTTCTCCAACCGGAGCCTCAGGGCCCTTCACACCCACCATGCCCAAAGCCTTCCCCATCCACTTCAAAGAGAGTCACTCTCCCATCTTTTGCTTTCATGGCACAGGAGCACTGGAAACCTACTGAGACCATTTTCAGAGTGGAACGGATTGAAGTTTAATGATTGAGAGACCCCAGATATGACTTTCAGCCACTTATCTCACTCCATTGAATCATGAGAGAAAGAGCTGCAAACATAACTAGCAGCAGATGGACATTGGATGAGGAATTTTTTTTTTCCTACAAGCAAATATCAGTCCTGGGACGCCGGACCCCTTGAGCCATCACCACTTCCCTTTGCCTGTTTTGATTTACTGAAAGCATCTGGCTGAGTTGCTGAGGCATTCCCTATTTTAGGAAAAATACTTTGCCAAGGAGAAACACCTTCCTCTACCTCCTCCATCAGTGAGATGGTAGGCAAGATCCAGCACCTCCAATGGGTTGTGGCTTTTGCCCAGATATCTCCTTCTTAGAAATTTTCCAAGGAAAAGGACAGGAGGAAACAGAGGACTGAGGAAGGAATCAGCAGATTGTGATTGAAATGACTAGGGATCCATGTGTGAATGATCCCAGAAATCCCCCTTCCTACTCACCACCTGAGCATATTCTGATTCCCAAATATGCCTGCCTCTCCTCCTGCCTCCTGGCCTCCATGCTCACTGCCATCATTTTCTGCTCAGTGATAAGCTGCAAGTCTTTTCCTCTTTCAACAGACAGGGGTACACTTTTCCCCTCACGATGCACCCCTAGATTGTGGGTCCTGACGTGCACAAAAGGTTTCTTGCAGGATTGCTGTGAAAATGAAGATGAAGAATTTCTTAGAAATTTGTTGTTTTGTCTGGGGATGGGTTTTCTGCAGAGATTTTGACTGAGTCAGATCAGTAGATGATCTAGAGGGTAGCTAAAAGGGGCTCCACTGAAGCTGAAGAAGTAGCTCCTTTTGGAGAGGCTCACCTAGTATGCACAAGGTCCATGGTTCAAATCCCTGGCCCCTCAGAGGGGGGAAAAAGTCTTATTCATAGGCTAACCCTCCCTCATCTCAACTGTTTCTCCTCTTTTCATCAACTCAATCAGGACAGTTGAAATAGTACCAGTTGGACATGCAAGTCTTTTCCAATCAGACTTTCAGCATGGAGCTGCGGTGAAAGTTAGTAGTGCTTCCCAGATCACCTGCAGTTCTTAAGAGGAGGTGTTCCTTGAGGTGAGTCAACTCTCAGGAACTGATAGGTCAGATCCGGTCTCATGAGTGTCCTCATGTGGGTATATCCTCAGCAAGTTCTTGAAGATGATGATGCTCATCAGGTTGCAATGGAAGAAACTTCCAAATGACAACCACACTTGTATTTGTCAATGACCAGTCTTCTTGGGCATACTCCAGGCTCTGTGCAAGTGAAGTGAACTTGCACACTTCAGCACTTTCTACGTGAACCTCAATGTCATCTGAAAAAGCAAGAGGTGAGGACCAAAGACAGCTGCCCTTGGCCTTGGCTTTTCCCAGTCAATTTTTCTTTGCATTGGGTTGCAAATGACTTGAAGTCAAATTGTATATTTGGGGATGAATTCGTGTTACATCCTGCTGATAGCATTCAGGAGAAACGGGGACTTTGCAACCTAGTCTCCCAGTATTATTGGAGGTCCAGTGTCAACAGGAATGCAGCCCTTTCACAGACTGTTTTTAATTTTGATGGAGATTCTCAAGAGATGCAGTGTAGAATTGGGTGAAGGATATGGTGTTCTCACATGCACCATGATTCTGGGAATGAGTGGATTTTGCTTTGCAGCATCAGGAATGACACAAGAAGTCCTATTTGAAAGAAGTCACACTGAAAGAAGGCAAGAAGAGACATTTGGCCTGTGGTGTGTTGGTGGTGGATATAAGGAAGTCCATAAAATAAAAAGGACATGAAAATTTGAAAAAGCTTGATGATACACACTTTCTGCTCACTAAATCTATCACACTTTTGGATGTTCTTTAACGTATTCTGTTTTGATATTCAGGTTTTGCCTGCAAATAACGATCCTAGGACCCCAGACCCTGTGAGCCATCAGCAGTTCCCTTGGCATGTTTTGATTTATGGACAGCATCTGGCTGAGTTGCTGAGGCATTCCCTTATTTAGGGAAAAGGCTTTTCCCAGGAGAAACACTTTCCTCTACTTTGCCTGTAGGAGGAGCAGCTAGCTCTGGTGCAGGTAAGTCCTCCTGAGTGAAGACCCCCAGAATCCGGGAGTTAGAGGAGAGGCAGGTTGGTGGTGAGAACCCTGCAAACTAGTTTATTGCAAGTTTCTTGCCCATCCACAATGTGCCATGGGGGATCAGACCACCAGGATGTTATACAGTTTCCCTTGGTAAAACTAGGTCAAATTGGGGCAGTTTGGTACACTCCTAGGTTGGAGAATTGGAATGCTCCTCTCTGTAAGTTTACACACTTCAGACCTTAACTGCTTTTAGACAAGAACTGGGATTTCTCCCAACATTGCATCACATTTCATTGAAGAACAACTAAAAATTCTGCCAATAAAGAATAGTGGCAGCACAAACACATACAGTGCTTCCTGATGTTTCCACAGTTGAAGTCACACTGACTGGAGTATGGCTGCACGTGAAAATACGGGCTGGGGACTCAGTGGAGAGTCAGCACAAACAGTCTGCTGCCAGATAATACCCAGAAATACTGGCTTTTAGAATGAGAAAAACATCCACGGAAGGAAGAGCCCAAAGATATGCCAATGAAATCTGGCTGAGTGGAAGATAAAAATCTCCAATCTAGTCAGCTGTGAAGAATCCCACCAAACCAATTAGTCAATTCAGAAAAGAAGTGGACCATGAGCCATGCATGTTGGTCAAGTTCAGTGGGGATCTGGCATGGAGACCTCACCACTGCTGAGGCATATCACACAGAGGAAGCTATACCCCAAAAGGACCCACACCAAAGAGGGTATCCTTCTAAATGCATGCAAAATTTTAGCCTATTAACACACACAACATGAGAAAACAATAAGACCCCTACAAAATTTTCATAGTTCCCCTTTAACTGCATCTAAGGACACTTTTTTTCTAACATTCACTAAGGAAATGAAATGGAAAATTACTGATTATACCCTAACCACAAAGGTCCCATTCTAGAAGGTAGCTATTTGGTTAAAAGTTAAATATAAGACTCATTTGAGATTATTATCTGCTTCAATATAGACAATGATTTCAAGGGATGATGGAAGCTATAACCTTGGCATTAATGACTGGTACTATGAAAACAAAATTTTGCACCATTGGGAATAACAACTCTTGGACATAAATGATATCAGTGGCAATCACACTTAGGTATGTTCATAATTTTAACTGTTTCTTTATACATCTTATAGTCAATGTTTTCATCGGTGAGGTTTTACCAATGAAAACATAAACAATATTCAGAAAAAAATGCTTAGGAGGAGATACAAGATGGCAGACTAGAGGGCGACTGAATCTCCCGTCGCTCCAGAACCCAGAATTCAAGAAGGGGAGGCAATGAGAGACTCGGACTAACATAGAGCTGTGGGGTGAGTCTCTCCCACCAGGTGAAGCTTGGCCCAGGCAGCAGACCCAGACAGGGACAGATTCTCTGAGCAGGGCAAGGCAGCTAGAGTCTTCCCCAAGTAGCTCTACACCCTCCGATGGCAGGCTTCTTCCACCACCAGCTTCTTGGAGCAGGCAGCCCAGTGAGAACATTTCCACACTGAGCCAGCTTCAAGCCCTGAACCCAGTGGTGGGCCCAGGCCTCAAGGTGGTTTCTGGGACCAGGGCAGGGCAGCCAGAGACTTCCACAAGCATCTCTGTTTCCTCCAGCAGCAGGCTCCTTCCACAGCCAGCTTCTTGGAGCAGGCAGCCCAGTGAGAGCCTTTCTGCACAGAGTCACCTCCAAGCCCTGGACCCAGTGGTGGGACCAGGCCCGCAGGGGCTTCTGGGACCAGGGCAGGGCATCAAGAGATTTCCCCAAGCAGCCCTGCTTCCTCCGGTAGCAGGCTCCTTTCGCCACCAGCTTCTTGGAATAGGCTGCCCAGTTACAGCCTTTCCACACAGAGCCAGCTCCAAGCCCCCAACCCAGCGGCGGGCATGGGACTGCAGGTGGCTTCTGGGACCAAGGCAGGACAGGGAGAGGCTTTCCCCTAGCACCCTGACTCCCCCAGGCAGGGAAGACCCTGTCTATGGCCAGCTTCTAGAAGCAGGACTGTCAAGTGAGAGGATTCCCTCACAGAACCATCCCCCAGCTGTGGACCCAGTAGTGAGCTAGAGGTAGCTTTCTTTGGAAGCACGGCATTATCAAGTTCCTCCAAGACTTTAGGCTACTGAAGGCTGGGAGGAGTTATGCTGGAAATCTACAGGGATACTATAAGCCTAAGAGGAAATCTGTAATATCTCAGAGTCCCACTGTATCTGACCAATGAGAAAACAAGGGAAGAAAATGTTCCAAACAAACCTAGATACTATATCATTAAAACCCAATGACAGCACAGCAGAAGAAATGTCAGAAAGGGAGTTCAGAATGTACATAATTAAAACAATCAGGAAAGTAAATGAGGAGATGAAAGAGCAAATGCAGGCATTGAAGGAAGACATGAAAAAGCAAATGCAGGCATTAAATAATTGCACCAATCAACAGTTAAAAAAGCAAATATGGGAAGCAAAACATCATTTCAATAAAGAGTTAGAGATACTGAAAAAAAACAAGCAGAAATCCTTGAAATGAAGGAAACAATAAACCAAGTTAAAAACTCCATAGAAAGCATAAACACTAGGATAGAATACCTGGAAGACAGAACCTCAGACATTAACAACAAAATATTTAATCCTGAAAACAAAGTTGACCAAACAGAGAAGATGGTAAGAAATCATGAACACAATCTACAAGAATTATTGGATATTATGAAAAGGCCTAATTTAAGAATTATTGGTATTGAGGAAGGCTTAGGGAAACAAACCAAAGGAATGAACAATCTATTCAAAGAAATAATATCAGAACATTTTCCGGATCTGAAGAATGATATGGAAAACCAGGTACAAGAGGCTTATAGGACTCCAAACAAACAAAAAAAATTACAACAGGCCCACATCAAGGCACATTATTATCAAAATGCCCAACATACAAAATAAGGACAGAATTTTAAAGGTCATGAGAGAAAAGATTCAATTTACATTCAGGGGAAACCAATAAGAATATCAGCAGATTTTTCAATCCAGACCCTAAAAGTTAAAAGGGCCTGGAACAACATATATCAAGCCCTGAAAGAAAACAAATGCCAACCAAGAATCTTATACCCAGCAAAACTTACTTTCAGATTTGATGATGACATAAGATCCTTCCATGATAAACAAAAGCTAAAAGAATTTACAAAAAGAAAGGCAGCATTACAGAACATTCTCAGCAAAATATTCCATGAGGAAGAAATGAAAAACAATGATGAAAATCCTCAATGGGGGGAACTAGCCTAAAGGAATAGGCAAATACAGGAGAAACCAAATCATGTGAAAAAACAATAATGAGTCAAATGACTGGGAATATAAATCATATCAAAATAATAACCCTGAATGTTAATGGCCTAAACTCATCAATCAAAAGACATAGACAGGCAGATTGGATTAAAAAGAAAAATCCAACAATATGCTGCCTGCAAGAGACTCATCTCGGAGAAGGAGATACCCACAGACTAAAGGTGAATGGATGGGAAAAAAACATGCCATGCACATGGACACAGCAAAAAAGTTGGAGCATCCATCCTCATATCAGATAATGTGGACTTCAAGCCAAAACTAGTCAGAAGGGATAAAGAAGGACATTACATACTGCTTAAGGGAAGCATAAATCAGCAAGACATAACAATCATAAATATCTATGCCCCAAACATTGCCTCATCCATGTACATCAAACAAATCCTTCTCAATTCCAGAAATCAAATAGAACACAACGGAATAATACTAGGATATTTCAACACACCTCTCTCATGGCTGGATAGATCTTCCAAACAAAAAATTGAATAAAGAAACCATAGATCTCAATAACACAATCAACAATTTAGACTTAATGGACATATATAGAATATAAACCCGATAAAGAAAGAATATGCTTTCTTCTCAGCAGCACATGGATCCTTCTATAAAATAGACCATATTTTTTGCCACAAAGCTACTATTAGCAAATACAAGAAGATAGAGATACTATCTTGTATTCTATCAGATCATAATGGATTAAAATTAGAAATAAATGACAGAATAAAAAACAGAAACTTCTCCAATACCTGAAGATTAAATAATATGCTATTATATGTTGAATGGATAACAGAAGACATCAGGAGGGAAAAAAAAATTCTTAAAAGTAATTGAAAAACAAGACACATCATATCAAAATCTCTGGGACACTGCAAAAGCAGTACTTATAGGAAGATTTATTTCATGGTGCGCATTCAACAAAAAAGTACAAATCAATAAATAAATGACTTAACACTACAGCTCAAAGCCATAGAAAAAGAAGAGCAGACCAAAACCAAAAGTAGAAGACAGGAAATAGTTAAGTCAGAGCCGATATCAACAAACTGAAACAAAAGACACAATCAGAAAAATTAACAAAAAAATGGTTGGTTCTTAGAAAAAATAAACAAAATTGATAAACGCTTACCCACACTAACAAAGAGAAAGAGAGAGAAAACACAAATTATGAAAATCCTGAATGAACAAGGAATTATCACAAGAGACATAAGTGAAATACAAAACATAATTAGGAGCTATATTGAAAATCTATATTCCAACAAAACAGAAAACCTTGAAGATATCAACAAGCTTCTAGAGACATATGAATTGCCTAAACTTAAGCAGCAGGACATATAGAACTTAAATAAATCAATTTCAAGCAATGAAATAGAGGAAGTCATCAAAATCCTACCAACAAAGAAAAGCCAGGACCTGCTGTGTTTTCAAATGAGTTCTACAAAACCTTTAAAGAAGAGCTCATTCCAATACTCCTCAATTTATTCCATGAAATAGAAGAGGAGGGAACCCTCCCAAACTCATTCCATGAAGCCAATATCACCCTGATAACTAAACCAGTCAGAGACACATCAAGGAAAGAAAATTTCAGACCAATATCCTTAATGAACATCAACGCAAAAATTCTCAAAAAATTTTTAGCAAATCGCATACAAAAATATATTAAAAAGATAGTGCATGACGATCATGTGGGTTTTATCCCAGGGATGCAAGGTTGGTTCAACATCTGGAAATCAATAAATGTCATTCACCATATCAACAGGCTTAAAGTCAAGAATCACATGATTATTTCAGTAGATGCCAAAAAATTATTTGATAAAATACAGCACCCCTTCATGCTCAAAACACTAGAAAAAATAGGGATAGTGGGAACATTACTTAACATTGTAAAGGCCATCTACGCTAAGCCCATGGCCAATATCATTCTAAATGGTGAAAAACTGAAAGCATTCCTGGAACAAGGAACAAAAACTGGAACAAGGCAGGGATGCCTTCTTTCACCACTTCTATTCAACGTCGTCCTTGAAACTCTAGCCAGAGAACTTAGACAAATGAAAGAAATTAAAGGGATACAAATAGGAAAAGAAGAACTCAAACTATCCCTGTTCACTGATTACATGACTATATATTTAGAGAAACCTGGAAATTTCACCAGAAAACTTTTAGAACTCATAAGTGAATTCAGTAAAGTAGCAGGTTACAAGATCAATGCTCATAAATCTAATGTATTTTTATACATAAATGATGAATCTTCCAAAAGAGAAGTTAGGAAAACTATCCCATTCACAATAGCTTCAAAGAAAAATAAAATACTTGGGAATCAATCTGACAAAAGAGGTGAAAGACCACTACAATGAGAACTACAGAACACTAAAGAAAGAAATTAAAGAAATATTAGAAGAAGGAAAGATTTCCCATGTCCTTGTATAGGCAGAATTAATATTGTCAAAATGGCCATACTACCAAAAGTGCTATACAGATTCAATGCAAGTCCAATTAAATCCGAATGACATACCTTACAGAAATGGAGCAAGCAATTATGAAATTCGTCTGGAAGAATGAGAAACCCAGAATAACTAAAGCAATCCTTAGCAGAAAGAGTGAAGCAGGGGGTATCGCAATACCAGATCTTCAACTCTACTACAAAGGAATAGTAACAAATACGGCATGGTATTGGTACCAAAATAGACAGTTAGATCAATGTTACAGAGTAGAGGACATGGACACAAACCCAAATATATGTAATTTTCTCATACTAGACAAAGGTGCCAAAAATATGCAATGGAGAAAAGATCGCCTCTTCAACAAATGGTCCTGGCAAAACTGGAAATCCATATACAACAGAATGAAATTAAACCTCTATCTCTCACCCTGCACAAAAATCATCTCAAAATGGATCAATGACCTCAGAATCAGACCAGAGACCCTGCATCCCATAGAAGAAAAAGTAGGTCCAAGTTTTCAACTTTTCGGCTTAGGATCAGACTTCCTTAACAGGACTCCCATAGCACAAGATATAAAAGCAAGAATCAATAACTGGGATAGATTCCAACTAAAAAGCTTTCTCTGAGCAAAGGAAACTATCAGCAATACAAAAAGAGAGCCTACAGAGTGGGAGAAAATCTTTGCCACTCTTACTTCAGATAGAGCGCTAATTTCCAGAATCCATAAAGAACTCAAAAAACTCTACACCAAGAATACAAATAATCCAATCAACAAATGGGCTAAGGAAATGAACAGGCACTTCACAGAAGAAGATGTACAAGCAATCAACAGATATATGAAAAAATGTTCAACATCTCTAGTAATAAGAGAAATGCAAATCAAAACTACCCTAAGTTTCCATCTCACCCCAATTAGAGTGGCGATTATCAAGACTACAAACAACAATAGGTGTTGGCTAAAATGTGGGTAGAAAGGTGCACTCATACATTGCTGGTGGATTTGCAAATTAGTACAGCCACTTTGGAAAGCAGTGTGGAGATTCCTCAGAAAGCTTGGAATGGAACCACCACTTGACCCAGCTATTCCACTCCTCGGTCTATACCCAGAGGACTTAAAATCAGCATACTGCAGAGATATAGCCACATCAATGTTCATAGCTGCTCAATTCACAATTGCCAGATTGTGGAACCAATCTATATGCCCTTTGATGAAAGGATAAAGAAACTGTCATATATATATACAATGGAATATTACTCCACCATAAATAATGATAAAATTCTGGCATTTGCAGGCAAATGGATGAAATTGGATAATATCTTGCTAAGTGAGATAAGCCAAGCTCAAAAAACCAAAGGACAAATGATCTCACTGATTAGCGAATGATGACACATAATGGGGGGTGGGAGGGGTTATTGTTAGGGTTAGGGTTAGGTTTAGGGTGAGGGTTAGGGAGGGAGGCAAGAATGGAAGAAGGAAGGATCGTATAGAGGGAGAAGAGAGGTGGGAGAGTGGGGGGAAGGGAGAAAAATAACACAATGAATCAAACAACATTCCCCTATGTAAATTTATGATTACACACATGGTATGCCTTTACTCCATGTACAAACAGAGAAACAACATGTATCCCACTTGTTTACAATAAAAAAATCACTGAAAAAATAGAACCATAAAAACAGGAATAAATTTTTTTAAGCAGTGAATTGGCACTAGCCTTCTCTCAGTCACCTGCGAGGCTCCAGTGGACTCCCATGTGATTCCTGCAACATTCTGTGGTTGTGTTCCAGTTTTTTTTGTCTCTTTCCTGAGATTCATCCCCAGATATACACCCAATTTATAAAAAATATTATGCTATGGCATCATGTTATGAAAATGAACAGCCACAGCCAAAGCCTCAACAAAAGATGATTTTGGAAAAGTAAGCCCAGCTAAAATATTACCTACAAAAGTATAGAACATGGCAGAGTTTCCTCCTCAACACATAGAATAGTAGATGACAGCCTCTCCCTCATTCTTCCTCACTTCCTCAGATGAACTTTGGTTCTCCTGAAGACACAGTGACATCTCACATGTAAGTGCCAAGGAGACATGGTCTCCATGTGTTCCCAGTAGAGGCATCTATTTCCCTGTATGGGTCTCAAGGAGGAGGAGGCTTTTGTCACCATAGTCATAGCCCCAACGTGTCCTCAGTCTTAGTTTCTTCCCTCTGTGGGCACAGGACATCCATCCCTGTCAGGCAGATGATTTGAGAGGATCAGGAAAAGTCACACTGAGAACCATTTGCTGGTCACTGTGGGCAAAACAGGACACTTGGTGCTCACTGTTTACCAGTGCCCCTGCACCCCCTTGTGGCAGTTCTGATAAAGCTCTGAAATTCATGGTTTTGATTTTTCTAGTCCATGATTTTGGTAACTTGGGGATAGGAACAACAGTAGAGTAAAACAGACATTACTTACCTACATTTATGACTGCATGACCAATGTGATCCTACAATATGTACAATCAGATAAATAAGAAATTATATTCCATTTTTGTATGATTTACCAAAATTCATAAATGCATTCTACTACCATGTGTAAATAATTAGAAGAAATTTTAAAAAATTAAAGAAAACAGCAATAAAGCCCACCATTCCATGTTTGATGAGAAAGTATGGTGATATTAAAAAGCAAAACATATGGTAGACAGACCAAAGTTCATTGATTTCTAATATTTCAGCAATAGTTTTTTGAAAAAATTGGAATTGAAACTAGATTTAGAAAAAAAAATATAAACAGTAACATTTATAACACCCACAAAATTGAAAATTTTAAATAACTTACAAATTAGAATTATGCTTTCAGATAACTAAGAAATAAAATTAAAAAAACAAAGCAAAATATAAATAATTTTAGAGATATTCCTTGTTCAAGTCTCTACATAGGATTATATTTACTCAAATTTGATTAATGAATAGGTGCAATCACTCTCAAATGTCCAGTGAACTTTTTCTGAATTTAGAATAGATGGCCAGACTGCAGAAGGATCAAAAATGAACTTCCACATCTGGATCCAAATGGCTGTTAGAAAGCTGAAGCCGTGGCCATAATATGATGTGCTGTGAACTTGACTGGGCAGGGTGGCACATGCCTGTAGTTCCAGTGGCTTAGGAAGTTGAGGTGGAAGGATTGAGAATACAAAGCCAGAATCAGCAAAAGCAAGATTTTAAGCAACTCAGTAAGACTCTGTCTCTAAGTAAAATACAAAATAAGACTGGGAATGTGGCTCAGTAGTTGAGTGCCCCTGAATTTAAACCCTGGTATGAAAAGAAAAAAAAAAAAAAAACAGAAAACAAAAACTAAAATTACAACCACA
>NW_027632757.1:0-27310 GCF_902686455.1 Sciurus vulgaris | reverse complement strand
CGATTTCATAGTCTTTAACATGATAATGGGACATATATAAATAAGAATTACTTGTATAACTCTTCAGAGATCCATTTCCATCAGAGAATAGAGCTCCACCTGATCCCAGTGCAATCTTCAAAATCTGTGTGAATCTTTATTTTCTAATCCCCTTTTGCCTCTCACTGAAACTGAAAGTTTGGGCACACTGTTCACAGCAGGGGAATCTGGAGTGATTTTATCTGTCTCCAGTGTATGTTTTCTCTTCTTCCAGAGGTAACTTCTAATTTTTCCTGCGATCCTTCCTCTGCATTTCACCATATGTGGGGCGAGGTGGGAAGATAACCAAGACTGAGAAAGCAGAGCATGGAAACCCCCTGAAAAAGGAAACACAGCCTGCCATGTTGGCTTGAACTGGTCCAGACAGACTGTTTCAGAGATCCACAAATGACTGGTAGGAGATGAGCATGGAAAGCTTAGTGACATCTTGTGGCTACAGGGGAGGCCAGAAAGCGGGATGGAAAGTAAGTATAAAAGACAAAAAAAAAAAAAAAGAAAAAAAAGAAGAAAAAAGACATCACTGAAACCAGCTGTGCCTGCAGTCAGAACTACCTCCAGGGTTTTCACTTGTAAAAGAAAACACTGCCCCCACCTTTGTCTATGTTTGAGTTGATTTTCTTTCACTTGAAAACAAGTGTGCTTACTGACCTACTGTTTTTCTCAATTCCCTTTCATTTGCAGTAATAAAGGAACAAGAGAATGGTAACAAGGAACAAAAGAAGCTTAAATATCCAAAAAAAAATTCAATTACCTAATTAACAAATAGGCAAGTGCACTAAACAGACACTGCTCAAAAGAAGAAATATAAAGAGCAAAAAATATATATGGAAAAATGTTCAACATCATTACTAATTAGGAAAATGTAAATCAAAACTACACTGATATTTCATCTCACATCAGTCAGAATGGCATTCATCAAGAACACAAATAATAGATGCTGGAGAGAATATGAAGTAAAAGGAAAATTCTTACACTAATAGGACAGAAAATTAATGTAAGTATAATGGAAATCAGTATCGAGGCTCCTCAAAAGACTAGGCATGGAATGACCATATGACCCAGTTATACCACTCTTTGGTATTTATCTTGAAGAATTAGAGTCATCATACTACAGGGATACATGCTTATCCATATTTATAGGGGCACAATTCACCATTGCTAAACTATGGAACTGGCCTAGGTGTCCATCAATTGATGAATGGATAAAGAAAACGTGGTACAGATACACAATTGATTTTTATTCAGCCATAAAGAAAAATGAAATTGTGTCCTTTGCAGGAAAATGCATATAACTAGAGACAACCACCTTAAGTGAAATAAGTCAAACTGAAAAGGTTGAAGGATATATGTCTCCCTAGGGAAGCTAGAGAGAGGAAAAAAGAAAAACAAAACTGGGGGTGGATCTCCTAAAAATCAAAGGGAGATCAGTTAAAAAAATGGAACCAAGGGGTGGGGAGGGAGGGGGGAAGAACTAGGAAACCATATTGGTTAAATAATATTGTTTGAGTGTGCATGTACAAATATGTACCAAATCTGAGCATTATGTACAACTATAAAACACTAATAAAAATGTGGGGAAAAGAAATTCAATCCATAGAAGTCTTGAGAATGACCCAATTCTGGCCACGTTTTGGACCACAATTTTCAAGAGTCCTAGAGACTTTTTTCTGCCTTCACATGCCCTTCCCTATGCAAAGAAGGTTAAAATTTACATTGTTCTAGTGGCTTCTATGAAGATGACTATAAACCAGGACATATTAAATTCATTTATTTTTCTTTAGATTTCAAAATAAAACATTTCTATGGGATGTATGCACTGTGCCTATTTTGTCCAATGGAAAAATTGATTCTGAAAGTCCTTGCTTTTATTCTGTATTATATGTAGCAGTTTTTCGGTAGGCATGTTTGTAAACAACTATTTGTTCTATTTTCAAGAAAATCATATTTTAATAAATCTACAATGCATATTAAGAACTACATCAACTGAGGCATCCACTGTGTGGAGGAGAAAGAGAGTCCTGGTGTTCAGCTCTATATTATGCTTTCTCCCTTTGAGTTTTCCTGGAGAGATGGAATAGCCAGAAAGTTTGACAAAGTAGCTGAAATAATATCAATGTAGATCTTGAGAACTCTCTAAAATATTTAGTGCTTACAGGACTGGTGACTTCTGAGAAACTGATGCAGTGCAAAGATCCACCTTCAAATTCTGATTCTTGCCATCAAATTAGAAAGATTTCAGTCATGTCACTCAAAGTAACAGACCTGAGTTTATTGAAGTGATAGTACAAGGGAAAGGGGACACTCCCAAAAGAGCAAATTCTCTCAGAGAGGAGAGACAAGTTTTCCTCTCCTGCACTCTAGTTTTATTGGAGGATCTCAGGGAAGTTTCAAGAGAGTCCTGCTTAGGTCTGCATTTGACTTTTGACTGACAGCTGGATGACATCAAACTGTCATGACCACACTGCCAATGACAAGTTTAGGTCACCTTGGCCAAATCTGTTTCTAATTGGATTCTTAACCATAAATTCTGATAGATTATCTTTATCACCCCTAGTTTCATAATCTGGTCTGTGGAAAGGGTCAAAAAAGTCGCCCTCTTCAGTGTAACTTGAATCCCTCTTATCAACATTATTTCAGGCCTGCATTTTTCCTGCAGAATATAGGTAATTTGCTGAGGAATGTGCAATAGCCCATCCACTTAGTCCAGGCAGGGATGCAGGTAAATTGTTTCTTGGAAAATAAAGCATGTGGGGGTCATCACCGTGGGCCCACTTTATAAAATAATTATCTTAATTGGACTGGGGTTTTCACCACTCAAATCTGTCTGTCCCTTCTTGATATGGGAAATCAGGATTGGGTCCCCAAGTTTTGAAGATTGACACCTGAGTGAGCCAAGACATGCACAGAAAACAAGTTTTATTTAAAAGTCATAACAGAGATAGCAGACATCTCAAGAGAGGAGCTGGGACCCAGACCTGGTGCTCCTGGGTGTGGGAATACCTTGCTTTTTGATAGACCCTCACCTCCCTTATGTCTGTGGATATTCCCAAAGGCAGAAAAGGGTAACCACAGGGGGTAATTACTTGTGTTGAAACGTGTGATCCTTCTAACCTAGATGTATTAGCTATCGGTTGAGTTTGAGCTTGTAAGTGCTATCCAGAGGTTAGTTGTTAGCAACTCATTTTCTTTTCTTTGATAAACATTTAAAGGTCCTTTGCTCCTGTACTTTAGCAGCCCCATCTAAGTCACATTATGGTTAAGAATGTGGGCCCCTAACCAGCATCTGTTTCACCAGAATAATTGATAGCAATGCAGATACTCAGGCCACAACCCAGACCTGCAGTATCTAATTCAGGGTGGCTCAGGTATCCTAAATTTTATAATCCTTCCAGGTGCACACTTGGGGCTAAATACCTATGCCTTGCTTTGGTATCTTCTCCAAGAAAATAATCTTTTTCACCACTTTGCAAAAGTGCTTTTTATGAAAACCACACTCAACCATGAAAGACAGGCATCCAGTATTAGCCAATTACAACCAAGATACACAGACCCTGACATAGAAGGGGCTAGGCTCATGGTTCCTTAGTGCTCAGGAATCCAGGGAATATTGTTCCCATGTTCCCCTTAAGACCTTCAAACACAGCTAAGACTAATAGTCAAAACCCTGTAAATGTTTTGAATTTAGTCCTCTGGAGACGGGAGCAAAAACCAATTCATTGTTTAGTAAGTTCTGGAAACCATGTCGCTGTTCTATGACCACTATTGAGAGGACTAGTTTGGGAGGACCACATCTATTTTATATGGAAGATCCTGGGTCCTGGTGCACAGATCCCCGCCATTGCCACTCATGACCACTAGATGGCGGGGATGCACTTAACATGCCAGCACCTAGAGGATCTCCGCAGTCTCCCTGCTTCTCTGAGTCCCATCATAGTCCCTGAAATATCAGTGTGCTGAGTTCAATTGTAGTGAGGTGTCCAGGAAGTGATATGCATCCAGGGGCTTTGATTAGAGGGAGCAATGGCCATGATACTGTGGCCGAAAAGTCCTTTAGAATTTTACAGTCTTCCTACCCATGCAGGGCAAGCTGATTATTTTCTCACAGTCCTGAGTCCTGAGAGGTGACAGAGCTCTGGTCACAAGCTTTAATACTAATCAGGTGGAGGAGAGCTCATAAAGTGGTGACAGGCCATTTTCTTCTCATAGGAAGTCTAATCTGTTTGTAAAGAGAAAAAAAATGACCTGTGTTTTTGATGCCTTCCACTGGTAAGGTAACTGAGGAGGTGGGAAGAAAACTAGCATTTGAATCTTGAGTTCAAGTCAGGCTCTACTCCTGACTATATGTAGGGGGGTTTTGACCTGCTCCATTTCCAACCTGGGCCGGTTCACTCCTCCTTATGCATCCTGGTAGCCCCCTGCTCCCAGGAGGTCACCATATTTATGCCGAACTTAGTGTGGACACCCAATCGGCATAGCACACTACAGCGCAGACCTCCTGGACTCAAACAATCTTCCCACATCAGCCTCCCAAGTAGCTGGGACTACTTGGCACCCACATGCCTCATTACTCATCGTTTCTTGGGATTGGTGAGGCCCCCCCAGGTTCCTGATTTGGTAAGAGCCTCTTCATATTCTGTGTGCTGACAGTCCTGTGAGGGTAATCATAGGACCTCTTTCTTCTTTGTTCATCCTAATTGTCCTAATCCCCAAGAAAAGGCACACACTGCTGCTGACTCGAGTTACATGCCCCCCTGCCAGCGGCTCTACCTTCCCCTTTGGTTCTCTTGGTGAATTCACATAAGGGATTGATCCTCCCAAATTCAGAATCAGGTCTCCCTCTGTGGAGATTTTTACGTGAGACACCATGCAGGACAAATGGCTGTGATGTAACAACTCACAGAATTTCCCCCGCGAAGCACTAAAATATATTGGATCCTAAACACCTCTTTGTTTGTCATAAGATAGACTCCCTTTGTCCTCCCATGGGGCCCCTATCTTAGGCTTAGGGATACTCATTGCAAGTTACTTTACAGTCCTTCCCTTTGTTCTTGAAAGATTTGTTTACTCCAATCTCCCCCCTAGGCAGAGAGCTCCGCAGCTCACAGCTTTAAAGGCACTTCTCTCACAGAGTGGGCTTAAGGTGAAACCAAAAGACAAGAAAATACCCCCCCCAGGTCTTCACTTCAAGCATTATAACTTCTGAGGATGAGGAGACAGACACCAATAATAACAAAGGGCTCCCACTATCTGCTCCTCCCCCTCTATACCCTTGGAGTGAATTGCCCTCTCTCGCTCCCTCTGAAGTTTCCTCCATGAAGCACGGAGCTTTAAAAGGGTCTTCTTTTTCTCCTGAGAATCCATTTGCAGTGTACCCCATCAATTTGGTCCCTGATGGGGGTGGAAGGTCTTGGATCCCCACCCCACTCCAAGACATGGCCCCCCTTAAGAAGGCAGAAGGGTTTAGTGCCACCAGCACCCTTTATCCTATACTAACAGTGATGTATGCCTGTTTAAAGGGAGTTCCAACAGAGAATATAGATCAAAAAGTTTACTCTCTCAGACTATAGAAGAAAGTGAAACAAACCCTGTAGTTCCCCCCACCCTGGGGAAAATGGTGAAGAAAATATGGCAGAGATAGCAAAAGATTATACCTCTCCAGCTACTCCTCATTCTCTGTAAGTAACTGGAGAAAAGGACATTCCTCAGCAATAAATATAGGTGGAGAAACCTAACCACACTCCTCATGGCCTCTTCCCCATCCTAAATGACCCTAAACATCCCAACAGCCTGTGGCCTGTTGCAGTAAGGGGTATAATATAGCATCCCCATTCCTCAAAAGTAGTGGCAAATAATGTTTCATGATTTTCTGCATTCAAACTTAACCTGATTTCTCAACCAGAAAAGAGGGTTAAAAGGTCCTAGGAAATTTCCCCTGCCTGCCCTTGCAGAAGACTTCATTGGAATATAAACTGCAGCAGTCTCAGCATGGGACCAAACTGAGAATGAAGAAAAAAGTGTCCATTTTAAACTTCTTCTGGGCTGCAACACAGAACTAACTCACTTTCTCTCTCCCACTCCCTTCCTCTCATCCCTTCTTTCTGCTTTCCTCTTCCTCACTCTTTTATGCTACAATTGATGGTCATTGTTATTTTTTCTAGGATTCTTATTTTGTTTTTTCTTAAATGCTATATTTTTTGAGCTCATAGATTTGATCCTACATACCTAGGTTAATAATTTTTGATCAGTTTTATTTTCATCCAACTCAAGTAATTTTTAAACATCTGTTACATTGCAATGGAGATAAATGTTACAAAAGCTTTGCTTTTGTGTTATGTGTATATGTTATTGTCTAATATTGTATTGTCTATGTATTTACCTGAAAAAATTGATATGAATAATAAGTGTGCATAAAATTAAAATTTAAAAAATGGATCAAATACTTTTAATTTACATGATTTAAAAAGGTTCAATTTAATTTGGGTAAACTAATAAAAGTAAAATGTATTTGAAATTAACTTGCAAATCTCTAGGTGGTCAAACTAAGAAAATGTTGATGTTTATAAATGTCTAACATCAGTTGTTTCTAGGACTTTTCTTCAACAGGAAAGAGCCAGCAAATACTGTTCAATACTCTTCTGATACATTGGTCTTACAGTAAAATAAGTAAATTAGACTTAACATATATAAGATTACTAAAATGTGTTTGTTAGAGACATCTGATTAATTTGCAAAGTTAAAATGCTAATTGTTAAATAACATCAAGTATTCTTAACTCCTTTAATTCCATGGGTATCGTACTTAAACGTTATTGGTGTTTTCAAAGATTGGTGAATAAAAAAGGTTTAAAATTGTTTGTGTTAACACTAAAAACAATGTAACAGAGAGTTAAGTCCCAACAGGTGCAATTCTGTATACAAAGAACTCCAAAAGTTTCAACTATGTTTCAATTAGAGTACTACAAACAGCAAAGTGTTTAATATTGTTCAAATGGAATAATTTAGCTAAATTCAGAAATTTCAGGATCACCTTTCTTTTAACATCAGGCCCCTGACCCTTGTTCCCTTTGTCTTTCCTCTTACCATCACTGTGGAGCCAGCACTTGTTTTGAATCTTGGTCTGAAATGGCCAGGAGCAGAAGCATCTCTGGTTGCCAAGGGAACCATGACACCACTGCACTGTCTGTGGAGCAGCCACAAGGTCATAGAATCCACTCCTCAACCAGATGACTGGCCTAAGGCCTGGAGAAAGCCTCTGGGGAGACAGAGAAAGTATTTTCTCCAACCGGACCCTCAGGGCCCTTCACACCCACCATGCCCAAAGCCTGCCCCATCCACTTCAAAGAGAGTCACTCTCCCATATTTTGCTTTCATGGCACAGGATCACTGGAAACCTACTGAGACCATTTTCAGAGTGGAACGGATTGAAGTTTAATGATTGAGAGACCCCAGATATGACTTTCAGCCACTTATCTCACTCCATTTAATCATGAGAGAAAGAGCTGCAAACATAACTAGCAGCAGATGGACATTGGATGAGGATTTTTTTTTTTTCCTACCAGCAAATATCAGTCCTGGGACCCCAGACCCCTTGAGCCATCACCACTTCCCTTTGCCTGTTTTGATTTACTGAAAGCATCTGGCTGAGTTGCTGAGGCATTCCCTATTTTAGGAAAAAAGCTTTTGCCAAGGAGAAACACCTTCCTCTAACTCCTCCATCAGTGAGATGGTAGGCAAGATCCAGCACCTCTAATGGGTTGTGGCTTTTGCCCAGATATCTCCTGCTTAGAATTTTTCCAAGGAATATGACAGGAGGAAACAGAGGATTGAGGAAGGAATCAGCAGATTGTGATTGAAATGACTAGGGATCCATGTGCGAATGATCCCAGAAGTCCCTCTTCCTACTCACCACCAGAGCATATTCTGATTCCCAAATATGCCTGCCTCTCCTCCTGCCTCCTGGCCTCAATGCTCACTGCCATAATTTTCTGCTCAGTGATAAGCTGCAAGTCTTTCCACTTTCAACAGACAGGGATAAACTTTTCCCCTCACGATGCACCCCTAGATTGTGGGTCCTGACGTGCACAAAAGGTTTCTTGCAGGATTGCTGTGAAAATGAAGATGAAGAATTTCTTAGAAATTTGTTGTTTTGTCTGGGGATGGGTTTTCTGCAGAGAATTTGACAGAATCAGACCAGTAGATGATCTAGAAGGTAGCTAAAAGGGGCTCCACTGAAGCTGAAGAAGTAGCTCCTTTTGGAGAGGCTCACCTAGTATGAGCAAGGTCCATGGTTCAAATCCCTGGCCCCTTAGAGGGGGGAAAAAGTCTTATTTGTAGGTTAACTCTCCTTCATCTCAACTGTTTCTCCTCTTTTCATCAACTCAATCAGGACAGTTGAAAATGTACCAGTTGGACATGCAAGTCTTTTCCAATCAGACTTTCAGCATGGAGCTGTGGTGAAAGTTAGTAGTGCTTCCCAGATCACCTGCAGTTCTTAAGAGGAGGTGTTCCTTGAGGTGAGTCAACTCGCAGGAACTGATAGGTCAGATGGGTCTCATGAGTGTCCTCATGGGGGTATATCCTCAGCAAGTTCTTGAAGATGATGATGCTCACCAGGTTGCAATGGCAGAAACTTCCAATGACAACCACACTTGTCTTTGTCAATGACCAGTCTTCTTGGGCACACTGCAGACTCTGTGCAAGTGAAGTGAACTTTCACACCTCAGCACTTTCCACGTGAACCTCAATGTCATCTGAAACAGCAAGAGGTGAGGACCAAAGACAGCTGCCCTTGGCCCTGGCTTTTCCCAGTATGTTTTTCTTTGCATTGGGTTGCAAATGACTTGAAGTCAAATTGTATGATTTGGGGATGAATTTGTGTTACATCCTGCTGATAGCATTCAGGAGAAACGGGGACTTTGCAACCTAGTCTCCCAGTATTATTGGAGGTCCAGTGTCAACAGGAATGAAGCCCTTTCACAGACTGTTTTTAATTTTGATGGAGATTCTCAAGAGATGCAGTGTAGAACTGGGTGAAGGATATGGTGTTCTCACGTGCACCATGATTCTGGGAATGAGTGGATTGTGCTTTGCAGGGTCACGAATGACACAAGAAGTCCTATTTGAATGAAGTCACACTGAAAGAAGGCAAGCAGAGATATTTGGCCTGTGGTGTATTGGTGGTGGATATAAGGAAGTCCATAAAATAAAAAGGACATGAAAATTTGAAAAAGCTTGATGATACACACTTTCTGCTCACTAAATCTATCACACTTTTGGATGTTCTTTAACATATTCTGTTTTGATATTCAGGTTTTGCCTGCAAATATCGATCCTAGTACCCCAGACCCTGTGAGCCATCAAAAGTTTCCTTGGCATGTTTTGATTTATGGACAGCATCTGGCTGAGTTTCTGAGGCATTCCCTTATTTAGGGAAAAGGCTTTTCCCAGGAGAAACACTGTCCTCTACTTTGCCTGTAGGAGGAGCAGCTAGCTCTGGTGCAGGTAAGTCCTCCTGAGTGAAGACCCCCAGACTCTGGGAGTTAGGGGGGAAGCAGGTTGGTGGCGAGCACCCTGCAAACTAGTTTATTGCAAGTTTCTTGCCCATCCACAATGTGCCATGGGGGATCAGACCACCAGGATCTTATACAGTTTCCCTTGGCAAAACTAGGTCAAATTGGGGCAGTTTGGTACACTCCTAGGTTGGAGAATTGGAATGCTCCTCTCTGTAAGTTTACACACTTCAGACTTTAACTGCTTTTAGACAAGAACTAGGATTTCTCCCAACACTGCATCACATTTCATTGAAGAACAACTAAAAATTCTTCCAATAAAGAATAGTGTCAGCACAGACACATACATTGCTTCCTGATGTTTCCACAGATGAAGACACACTGACTGGAGTGTGGCTGCATGGTGAAAAGAGGGGCTGGGGGACTCAGTGGAGAGTCAGCACAAACAGTCTGCTGCCAGATAAAACCCAGAAATACTGGCTTTTAGAATGAGAAAAACATCCATGGAAGGAAGAGCCCAAAGATATGCCAAGAAAATCTGGCTGAGTGGAACATAAAAATCTCCAATCTAGTCAGCTGTGAAGAATCCCACCAAACCAATTAGTCAATTCAGAAAAGAAGTGGATCATGAGCCATGCATGTTGGTCAAGTTCAGTGGGGATCTGACACGGAGACCTCACCACTGCCAAGGCATATCACACAGAGGAAGCTATACCCCAAAAGGACCCACAACAAAGAGGGTATCATTCTAAATGCATGCAAATTTCAGCCTATTAACACACACAACATGAGAAAACAATAAGACCCCTACAAAATTTTCATAGTTCCCCATTAACTGCGTCTAAGGACACTTTTTTTCTAACATCCACTAACGAAATGAAATGGAAAATTACTGATTATACCCTAACCACAAAGGTCCCATTCTAGAAGGTAGCTTTTTGGTTAAAAGTTAGATATGAGACTCAATTGAGACTATTATATGCCTCAGCATAGACAATGATTTCAAGGTATGATGGAAGTGTTAACCTTGACATTAATGACTGGTACTGTGAAAATAAAATTTTGCACCATTGGGAATAACCATTCTTGGACATAAATGATACCAGTGGCAATCACACTTATGTATATTCATAATTTTAACTGTTTCTTCATACATCTTATAATCAATGTTTTCATCAGTGAGGTTTTACCAGTGAAAACACAAACAATATTCAGAAAAAAATGCTTTGGAGGAGATCCAAGATGGCAGACTAGAGGGCGACTGAATCTCCCGTTGCTCCAGAACCCAGGATTCAAGAAGGGGAGGCAATGAGAGACTCGGACTAACATAGAGCTGTGGGGTGAGTCTCTCCCACCAGATGAAGCTTGGCCCAGGTGGCAGGCCCAGACAGGGGCAGATTCTCAGAGCAGGGCAGGGCAGCTAGAGTCTTCCCCAAGCAGCCCTGCTACCTTCAACTGCAGGCTCCTTCTACCATCAGCTTCTTGGAGCAGGCAGCCCAGTGAGAGCCTTTTCACACAAGCCCTGGACTCAGTGGTGGGCTCAGGCCTGCGGGTGGTTTCTGGGACCAGGGCAGGGCAGCTAGAGTCTTCCCCAAGCAGCCCTGCTCCCTTCAACTGCAGGCTCCTTCCACAGCCAGCTTCTTGGAGCAGGCAGCCCAGTGAGAGCCTTTCTGCACAGAGCCAGCTCCAAGCCCCAGACCCAGTGGTGGGCCCAGGCCCGCAGGGGCTTCTGGGACCAGGGCAAGGCATCGAGATATTTCCCAAAGCAGCCCTGCTCCCTCTGGCAGCAGGCTCCTCCCACCACCAGCTTCTTGGAATAGGCAGCCTAGTGAGAGCCTTTCTGCACAGAGCCAGCTCCAAGCCCTGGACCAAGTGGAGGGCCCCAGGCTGCAGGTGGCTTCTGGGAACAAGGCAGGACAGGGAGAGGCTTTCCCCTAGCAGCCTGGCTCCAGCAGGCACAGAAGATCCTGTCTGTAGCCAGCTTCTAGAAGCAGGACTGTCAAGTGAGAGGATTCCCATGCAGAACCATTCACCAGCCCTGGACCTGGTAGCGGGCTAGGTGCAGCTTTCTTTGGAACCACTGCATTATCAAGTTTCTCCAAGACTTCAGGCTACTGAAGGCTGGGAGGTGATATGCTGGAAATCTACAGGGATACTATAAGCTTAAGAGGAAATCTGCAATATCACAGAGTCCCACTGATATCTGACCAATATGAGAAAACAAGGGAAGAAAATGTTCCAAACAAACCTAGATACTATATCATTAAAACCCATAATTTTATCATTATTTATGGCTGAGTAATATTCCACTGTATATACATATATACAACAGTTTCTTTATCCATTCATCAATTGAAGGACATCTAGGTTGGTTCCACAATCTGGCTATTGTGAATTGAGCAGCTATGAACACTGATGTGGCTGTATCTCTGTAGTATGCTGATTTTAAGTCCTTTGGGTACAGGTCAAGGAGTGTGATAGCCTTTACGCCATGTACAAACAGAGAAACAACATGTATCCCATTTGTTTACAATAAAAATATTAAAAAAAAATTACAGCACAGCAGAAGAAATGTCAGAAAGGGAGTTCAGAATGTACATAATTAAAACAGTCAGGGAAGTAAACAAGGAGATGAAAGAGCAAATGCAGGCATTGAGGGAAGACATGAAAAAGCAAATGCAGGCATTAAATGATTGCACCAATCAACAGTTAAAAGAGCAAATAAGGGAAGCAAAATATCATTTCAATAAAGAGTTAGAGATACTGGAAAAAAAAAAAAAAACAAGCAGAAATCCCTGAAATGAAGGAAACAATAAACCAAGTTAAAAACTCCATAGAAAGCATAAACAATAGGATACAACACCTGGAAGACAGAACCTCAGATATTGAAGACAAAATATTTAATCTTGAAAACAAAGTTGACCAAACAGAAAAGATGGTAAGAAATCATGAACAGAATCTACAAGAATTATTGGATATTATGAAATTCATAATTTAAGAATTATTGGTATTGAGGAAGGCTTAGGGAAACAAACCAAAGGAATGAAATATCTATTCAATGAAATAATGTCAGAAAATTTCCTGGATCTGAAGAATGAAATGGAAAATGACGTACAAGAGGCTTATAGGACTCCAAACACACAAAATTACAACAGACACACAACAAGGCATATTATTATCAAAATGCCCAACATACAAAATAAAGACAGAATTTTAAAGGCCACAAGAGAAAAGAATCAAATTACATTCAGAGGGAAACCAATAAGAATATCAGCAGATTTTTCAATCCAGACCCTAAAAGCTAGAAGGGACTGGAACAACATTTACCAAGCCCTGAAAGAAAATGAATGCCAACCAAAAATCTTATACCCAGCAAATTTTACTTTCAGATTTGATGACGAGATGAAATAATTCCATGACGAACAAAAGCTAAAAAAATTTACAAAAAGAAAGGCAGCATTACAGAACATTCTCAGCAAAATATTCCATGAGGAAGAGATGAAAAACAATGATGCAAATCAGCAACGGGAGGAAATAGCCTAAAGGAATAGCCAAATAAAGGAGAAACAAAATCATGTCAAAAAACAAAAATGAGTCAAATGACTGGGAATACAAATCATATCACAATAATAACCCTGAATGTTAATGGCCTGAACTAATCAATCAAAAGACATAGACCGGCAGATTGGATTAAAAAGAAAAATCCAACAATATGCTGCCTGCAAGAGACTCATCTCATAGAAAGAGATACCCACATATAATGGTGAAAGGATGGGGAAAAAAATGCCATGCACAAGGACACAGCAAAAAAATTGGAGTATCCATCCTCATAACAGATAATGTGTACTTCAAGCCAAAACTAATCAGAAGGGATAAAGAAAGACATTACATAGTGCTTAAGGGAAGCATAAATCAGGAAGACATAACAATCATAAATATCTATGCCCCGAACATTGGCTCATCCATGTACGTCAAACAAATCCTTCTCAATTCCAGAAATCAAATAGACCACAACACAATAATACTAGGCGATTTCAAAACACCTCTCTCACCACTGGATGGATCTTCCAAGCAAAAATTGAATAAAGAGTCCATAGATCTCAATAACACAATCAACAATTTGACTTAATGGACATATATAGAATATACATCCAATAAAGAACGAATATAATTTTGTCTCAGCAGCACATGGATCCTTCTCTAAAATAGACCATATTTTTTGCCACAAAGCTACTGTTAGCAAATACAAGAAGATAGAGATACTACCTTGCACTCTATCAGATCATAATGGATTGAAATAAGAAATAAATGACAGAATAAAAAACAGAAATTTTTCCAATACCTGGAGATTAAATAATACACTCTTATATGTTGAATGGATAGCAGAAGACATTAGGATGGATATAAAAAAAATCTTAAAAGTAATCAAGAAACAAGACACATCATATCAAAATCTCTGGGACACTATGAAAGCAGTACTTATAGGAAGATTTATTTCATGGGGAGCATTCAACAAAAGAAGTACAAATCAACAAATAAATGACTTAACACTACAGCTCAAAGCCCTAGAAAAAGAAGAGCAGACCAATATCAGTAGTAGAAGACAGGAAATATTTAAATCAGAGTCGAAATCAACAAAACTGAAACAAAAGAAACAATAGGAAAAATTAACAAAAATGGTTGGTTCTTTAAAAGAAAAAAACTGATAAACCCTTACACACACTAACAAAGAGAAAGAGGGTGAAAACTCAAATTACTAAAATCTGGAATGAACAAGGAAATATCACAACAGACACGAGTGAAATACAAAACATAATTAGAATTTATTTTGAAATCTATATTCCAACAAAATAGAAAACGTTGAAGACATCAACAAGTTTCTAGAGACATATGAATTACCTAAACTGAATGAGGAGTATACACAACTTAAATAAATCAATGTCAAGCAATGAAATAGAGGAAGTCATCAAAAGCCTACCAACAAAGAAATGCCCAGGACCAGAAGGGTTCTCAACCGAGTTCTACAAAACCTTTAAAGAAGAGCTCATTCCAATACTCCTCAAAGTATTCCATGAAATAGAAAAGGAGGGAACCCTCCCAAACTGATATGAAGCAAATATCACCCTGATACCTAAACCAGACAGAGATACATCAAGGAAAGTAAATTTCAGACCAATATCTTTAATGAACATTGACGCAAAAATTCTCAACAAGATTTTAGCAAATTGCATACAAAAATATATTAAAAAGATAGTGCACCACGATCAAGTGGGTTTTCTCATAGGGATACAAGGTTGGTTCAACGTCTGGAAATCAATAAATGTCATTCACCATATCAACAGATTAAAGTTAAGAGTCACATAATTATTTCAATAGATGCAGAAAAAGCATTTGACAAAATACAGAATCCTTTCATGCTCAAAAAACTAGTAAAAATTGGGGTACTGGGAACATTCCTTAATATTGTAGAGGCCATCTCCTCTAAGCTCATGGCCAATATCGTTCTAAACGTTGAAAAACTGAAAGCATTACCCCTGAATACTGGAACAAGGCAGGGATGCCCTTTTCTCCACTTGTATTCAACATCGTCCTTGAAACTCTAGCCAGAGAAATTAGACCAACCAAAGAAATTAAAGGGATACGAATACGAAAAGAGGAACTCAAAATATCCCGGTTCACTGATAACACGATTATATATTTAGAGGGATCAGGAAACTCCACCAGAAAACTTTTAAAACTCATAAGTGAATTCAGTAAAGTAGCAGGTTACAAGATCAATGTTCAAAAATCTAATGCATTTTTATACATAAGTGATGAATCTTCAAAAAGAGAAGTTAGGAAAACTATCCCATTCACAATAGCCTCAAAAAGATAAAATACTTGGAAATCAACCTCACAAAAGAGATGAAAGACCTTTACAATGAGAACTATAGAACACTAAAGAAAGAAATTAAAGAAAACCTTAGAAGATGGAAAAATCTCCCATGTTCATGGATAGGAAGAATTAATATTGTCACAATGGCCATACTACCTAAATTGCTGTACAGATTCAATGCAATTCCAATTAAAATCCCAATGACGTACCTTACAGAAATAAAGCAAGCAATTATGAAATTCGTCTGCAAGAATAAGAAACCCAGAATAAGCAATCCTTAGCAGAAAGAACGAAGCAGGGGATATCACAATACCAGATCTTCAACTTTACTACAAAGCAATAGTAACAAATACGGCATGGTATAGGTACCAAAATAGACAAGTAGATCAATGGTACAGAGTAGAGGACATGGACACAAACCCAAATAAATACAATTTTCTCATACGAGACAAAAATGCCAAAAATATGCAATGGAGAAAACATAGTCTCTTCATAAAATGGTACTGGGAAAACTGGAAATCCATATACAACAGAATGAAATTAAACCCCTATCTGTCACCCTGCACAAAACTCAACTCAAAATGGATCAAGGACCTCAGAATCAGACCAGAGACCCTACATCTTATAGAAGAAAAAGTAGGTCCAAACCTTCAACTTGTTGGCTTAGGATCAGACTTCCTTAACAGGACTCCCATAGCACAAGAAATAAAAGCAAGAATTAACAACTTGGATAGATTCAAACTAAAAAGCTTTCTCTCAGCAAAAGAAACTATCAGCAATGCGAAAAGAGAGCCTATCAAGTGGGAGAAAATCTTTGTCACTCATACTTCAGATAGAGCGCTAATTTCCAGAATGTATAAACAACTCAAAAAACTCTACACCAATAATACTAATAATCCAAACAACAAATGGGCTAAGTAAATGAACAGACACTTCACAGAAGAAGATGTATAAGCAATCAACAGATATATGAAAAAATGTTCAACATCTCTAGTAATAAGCGAAATGCAAATCAAAACTACCCTAAGATTCCATCTCACCCCAATTAGAAAGGCAATTATAAAGAACACAAGCAACAATAGGTGTTGGCGAGGATGTGGGGAAAAAGGTACACTCATACATTGCTGGTGGGATTGCAAATTAGTGCAGCCACTCTGGAAAGCAGTATGGAGATTCCTCAGAAAGCTTGGAAAAGAACCACCATTTGACCCAGCTATCCCACTCCTCGGCCTATACCCAAAGGACTTAAAATCAGCACACTACATAGATACAGCCACATCAATGTTCATAGCTGCTCAGTTCACCATACCCAGATTGTGGAACCAACCTAGATGCCCTTCAATTGATGTATGGATAAAGAATATGTGATATATATATATATATATATATATATATATATATATATATATATATACAATGGAATATTACTCCACATAAAGAATGGTAAAATTATGGCATTTGCAGGCAGATGGATGAAATTGGAGAATATCATGCTAAGTGAGATAAACCAAGCTCAAAAAACCAAAGGAGGAATGATCTCACTGATTAGCGGATGATGACACATAATGGGGGGTGGAAGGGGTTATTGTTAGTGTTAGGGTTAGGTTTAGGGTGAGGGTTATGGAGGGAGGCAAGAATGGAAGAAGGAAGGATTGTATAGAGGGAGAAGAGAGGTTGGAGGGGTGGGGGGAAGGGAGAAAAATAACACAATGAATCAAACAACGTTCCCCTATGTAAATTTATGATTACACAAATGGTATTCCTTTACTCCATGTACAAACAGAGAAACAACATGTATCCCACTTGTTTACAATAAAAAATACACTGAAAAATTAGAACCATAAAAACAGGAATAAAATTAAGCAGTGAGGTGGCACTAGCCTTCCCTCAATCCCCTGTGAAGCTCCAGGGGACTCCCATGAGATTCCTGCAACATTCTGAGGTTGTGTTCCAGTTATTTTTGTCTGTTTCCTGGGATTCATCTCCAGATGCACACCGAATTTATAAAAATATTATGCTATGGCATCATATTATGAAAACAAACAGCCAAAGCCTCAACAAAAGATGCTTTTGGAAAAGTAAGCCCAGCTAAAATATTACCTATGAAAGTAAAGAACACGGCAGAGCTTCCTCCTCAACACATAGAATAATGGATGACAGCCTTTCCCTCATTCTTCCTCACTTCCTCAGATGCACTTTGGTTATCCTGAAGACACAGTAACATCTCACATGTAGGTGCCAAGGAGACACATGGTCTCCAGGAGTTCCCAGTAGAGGTATCTATCTCCCTCTAAGGGTCTCAAGGAGAAGGAGGCTTTTGTCACCAGAGTCATAGCCCCAAAGTGTCCTCAGTCTTAGTTTCTTTCCCCTGTGGGCACAGGACACCTATCCCTGGCAGGCAGATGATTTGAGAGGATCAGTAAAAGTCACACTGAAAACCACTTGCTGGTCACTGTAGGCAAAACAAGACATTTGATGCTCACTGTTTACCGGTGCCCCTGCACCCCCTTGTGGCAGTTCTGATAAAGCTCTGAAATTCATGGTTTTGATTTTTCTAGGCCATGATTTTGGTAACTTGGAGATAGGAAGAACAGTAGAGTAAAACAGACATTACTTACCTACATTTATGACTGCATGACCAGTGTGATCCTACAATATGTACACTCAGAAAAATAAGAAATTATATTCCATTTTTGTATGATTTACCAAAATGCATAAATGCATTCTACTGCCATTTGTAAATAATTAGAAGAAATTAAAAAAAATTAAGAAAAGAGCAATAAAGCCCACGATTCCATGTTTTATGAGAAAGTACAGTGATATTAAAAAGCAAAATATATGGTAGACAGATCAAAGTTCATTGATTTCTAATATATCAGCAATAGTTTTCTGAAAAAAATGGAATTTGAAACTAGATTTAGAAATAATTATAAACAGTAACATTTATAACACCCCAAAAATTGAAAATTTTAAATAACTTATAAATTAGAATTATGCTTTCAGATAGCTAAGAAATAAAATTTTAAAAAAGCAAAGCAAGATATAAATAATTTCAGAGATATTCCTTGTTCAAGTCTCCACATAGGATGATATTTACTCAAATTTGATTAATGAATAGGTGTAATCACTCTCAAATATCCAGTGAACTCTTTCTGAATTTAGAATAGATGGCCAGACTGCAGAGGGATCAAAAATGAACTTCCACATCTGGATCCCAATGGCTGTTAGAAAGCTGAAGCAGTGGGCATAATATGATGTGCTGTGAACTTGACTGGGCAGGGTGGCACATGCCTGTAGTTCCAGTGGCTCAGGAAGTTGAGGTAGAAGGATTGAGAATTCAAAGCCAGAACCAGCAAAAGCAAGATTTTAAGCAACTCAGTAAGACTCTGTCTCTAAGTAAAATACAAGATAAGAATAGGAATGTGGCTCAGTAGTTGAGTGCCCATGAATTTAAACCCTGGTATGAAAAGAAAAAAAAAAAAACACAGAAAACAAAAACTAAAATAACAACCACAAATACCCCACAGCTTGGATTTAATGCTGCCCAAAACACAATGGACTTTGTCTGGGAAATAAAACACAGAAAGAGGTTGCTGAACCCCAGGATGACTGCAGGAAAGGGGTGAACCCTGAGCACCTGCCAAAGTACATGATGCTCAAATCTGCTCTAGTGCTTGGTACATTCTTCTCTTTGAGGGGAAAACTGCATACTTTAGGCCAGGTACACTAGTGAACACATATAATTCCAGCAAATGAGAGGCTGAGGCAGGAGGATGGAAATTTAAAGGCCAGTCTCAGTGACCTTGTCTCAAAATAAAAAAAATAGTGGATTGGACATATAGCTCAGTGAAAAAGTGCCCCTGGACAGATACTGAAACCCCAATACCAAAAGAAAAAAAAAAAAAGCAGTGCTGTTTTCAGAGATGCAGTCTGGAGGCAATATTACTGTTTTTAGAAATTCATAGGACAGGCCTTGACTGGCAAAGTCTGAGGTAGTGGATCTGTAAACCAGGCATTGCTCTACTTGGTGACCTACACACAGCATCATGCAATCCAAGTGGCTCTTGGGGATTACCTCTCCAGGAGGAAAGATTCAGGAACCTATGGTGGGGGCTGTACCACCAGGAAGCTGCCTATCTCTGCTGACACAACACTTGCACATAGACCTTCCTCCAGGTACAAATTCTGGGGACTGCTGCTCAGGTGGGTTGATAAAGCCTTCAAGTAAAGAAAGTCCAGAACCCACTGGTGGGAGCAGGAGTGTGGTTCATGTGTGACACCACACAGCCTCAAGTGGGGAGGCAGACACAGCATCCAGCCCGCTATCCTGAGCCCCTAGAGACAGGCTTAGCATGTTAGGCCTCCACCTACTTCTCCGGAAGGATCTGTACCAACATTGATTCCAAAAGTTTTCTCAGGTTTCCAGAGACCAAGTGATCATGGGATCCACTGACTTCAAACTGTGTTCTGCCATCCCAGTCTCTCTCCACCACGTGCCACTGAGCCAGAATCTGCTGTGCACTCCCTTCCACCACCACGAAGATGTGCAATACATTCTGCCATCCTCCTTTGGCAGGTGCACAGGAACCTGACCACCAGCCACTGAGGTTTCCTTTTACTCCACTCATACTTGGTCTCTCTCAGATAAAACTATCACTACCTCACCTTGCCTCACCCTGTCTTTCTCTCCCTGTAAGATGTGTCTGAGAATATCTCAGAATTTTCTTCACTCTTAAAGGTGATCTGTCATAACTTGGTCAGCTCTAATTGTACATAAGTGTAAGAGGAAAGGGCTGGAGAAGGCAGGTTTCTCTCTGCCCTGAGCATATAAGGCAGGACAACCACCTTTGATCTTGTGGCCTCAGATACAGAGCCCAGGTCTTGGGTGGAGATTGTGCTGGCCTCTCTCCTGCCACAACATTGACAAGATTCCCTTGTGTCCAGCTGCCCAAGACCTGTCTGACAACCTTGTATGTGACTCTCCTCCTACTTTTTCTGCCTCCTCATCCATCAGAACTTGGAGAGTACTCTGAGAGACAGAAGCAGCCTGTAGTTGGGAAGCAGAGACAGGCCCATAGCCTTGGGGAAGCTGAATGGGAACAGTACAAGAAGACACCCAGGGATTATAGGTGACTTAGTTCTGTAAACTGGAAGGTGTAACAAGAAGACAATTCAAAAGTCCAAGCCAGGACCACCAGTATGAAGATTCTGAACAGCAAAATGAGTAGAAACCCAAAAGTTCTGTGTAGGCAAAGGCAGGCTGTCTGTCAAGAGCTGAACACCTTGCTTAACCACATCAACTTCTTTTAAAAGGTGACTTTTTTTTTTTTTTTTTTTTTTTTTTTTTACATTTCTGAAGGGAAGTGTTTCCAACTCAGAATTCTGCCCCTGCCAATTGGTTAGTCAGGCTGAAGGATTAATTTCAGACATTTGTAAGACATTTAGCAATTCAGAAAATTGCTAAATTTCTTGGTGCTTTTTTGTGAAAGCTAATTGAGGATTTTTCTAAGAAAACAAGGGAGTCAAGGAAAAAAGAACAAGATTTCCATTCAGCAAGCACTGGAGCCACCCAGCAAAGCAGTGATGAAACCCTCAGCCATGGCAATGCCAACATACCCAAACCTGGAAGCTATCCCTTGCAGTGGCAACAGGAAGAGAAGGCCCTATGCAGAGAATTCTCAAATGGGATTCTTGAAACCCTGGGAGATGTAATGGGTGTGATAAAAGAAGATGTACAAAAAAAAAATAAAATAAAATAAAAAGAAAGAAAAAGGCATATAGAAGGTATGCATGATGGTGTGCACCCATAATCCCAGTGTCTGGGAATGCAGATGCAGAAGAATCTTGAGTTGAATGTCAGCCTCAACATTTTAGAGATATCTTAAGCAACTCAGGCTGACAGCACATGCTCAAAAATTATCTTTTGGTGCCATTGGTAATAGGCAAAACAGCTGTACATCTGCTTAGTGGTTAAGCTTGTCTCTGAAGGAAAATTCTACTGCCCAACAATACTTCTAGCTCTGGGATACAGAGATGTACAGAGCTGGCTGGGGCAACTCATGTCCACCAAGTAAGTGGTGTAAGCCCTGCTAAGATTTAAAAGGACTGCAGAACAATAGGCCATGCAGTTTCTCACTGGAGAGTGGGCTGAGTTGTGAGCATGTGCTGGGGAGGCAGAGCAGGTCCATGTGGACAGGACACATGGGCCCCACTTTCTGTGCTGACCCTACTCCCAGCCAGATATAGAACCTGCCTCCCAAGCTGACCCCAACCCCTCCAAGTTGAACTCCAGAGCACCCAAAGACTAGGTGTGGAACATCCTGCACCCCTGGAAGGGCAGGGCCTGCAGATGCTCATGGCCAGGGCCACTTCTTTGGCTGTAATGAATATAGGCTTAGTTTTCTAAGGCTCATCTCATCTCTGGGATCCCCTGCAGAGTAGCCAGAGTGAGAAGTGGGCACATCCCATGTGAGAAAGCAACCCTGGAGGGAAGAGTTCAAGGGGACATGGTATCAGTAGCAGGGGGACTGATAATTGGAGGGGACTGAGGGACAGGGGAAGGTACCCAGGACAGAGAAAAGAGTGGACAAAGGTGAGGGAGCCACTGGTGGAGTGGGGGCACCCGAGAAGAGGAGCAGACACCTGGGGGAGAGAAAGTACAGGAAGGAGTTTAGGGAGCCCCCTTGGGATTGAAGAAGCCACAGAGGGAAGAGCCACCTTTTGCTAGGAGGAGCACCTGTGGATTGGGAGAAATAACCTAAGTGAAGGAGGGGAGAGCCTGTGCTGGTAGAGATAGCTTCTTGGGGCTGAGGAGAGTTGCCAAGGGGGAGATGGAAAGCCATCTGGTGGTCAATGTACCCGCCTGAGGTGTGAGAGAAGCCCCCTGTGGTGCTTGGGAAATTTTTGAGGGTGCCAGTGGAGTCACCTGGGGTGGCTTGTAATCCTTACCTGCTGAACTTTGCTGGGTTAGGTGGTCATGGCTAATGCAAAGTCCTCTAGCCTCTGGCACACCTCTCTGGGATAGTGCTAGCTCTTGAGTCCTTTGGAGCAGATGGAGTAGGGTAGTGGGTCTCTGGATGAAGACAGTAAGGATGGTGGTTTTGGACCAGGATCCTCCACATTTTTCCTCATCAGGACCAGCTCTCTGAGGATGATGGCACTTGTCACCCTGAAACCCCATCCACAAACCTACTTCTAGGGGACATCTCTCCTGTCCACAGCCTTTCCCACAGGAATGCACATTCCCTGACACATAAGCACAGAGCACTGCAAGGAGTCTGTCTGAGGAGTCCCTCCGGTCCATGCACCCTGCTGACACACCACTCTTCCCAAATCCAGGATTCCTCCTCAAGCCCAGACCTGATGCCATCCAGCAGAGTCAATTTGGCACGGGAGACAAACCAACAGCAAGCCTCTTGAATTCGGAACAGTTTATTGTTGATTAAGGAAACCCGCGAACCCTGGCACTCCAGAAGAGCCGGTTTATATCCCCTCCAGGAGGTGAAGGGTAGGGCTGACACCAATTATTAGGCAAGGAGCTAGCCCTCCAATGATGGCAAAGGTCAAAATGAGCAGTCACAATCAGGAGCACGCAAGAACACATGTGCACGCATTGTGTGCGTGGACTTAATTGAATATGGCCAATGACAAATCACCTGGGTGTGCTTATGTTACTCAACCTCCTCACCACCTATGTGATCAAAACAACTTCTGGCTGGCTGCCAGGTGCCATCTTGGCATAGTCCATATGGCATAGCCCCCAGAATATTCCTGTGGGACACAGTGGTTCACAAAACACTGCCTGAGACTCACTTCCTGTTCACCCAACTACAACCTGTCTTGCCTTCTCATTGCCTCCCAGTACTTCCCTCCATGATTTACTCCTGTTCATTCCTTGCCACACTTTCATTCCAATCACCCTGAGAGGCTCCCTGAGGACTAGATATGAGACACACTTGCCATCAGGTCCACTGCCACTAACCACAGGTTCTATCATCCACCCAGGCTCAGGTGGCAGATGGGAGGAGATGCTCATGAACATGACCTCAGCCACCTACTTCTGAGGAAGCAGGGGGAGTGCAGCTTGGGTCTGGCTCACAGCCAGCAAGAAACACTGATGCCATACTGCTTATGGTGTTGTGGCTGTAAACTCTTGCTCTTCCCACCAGTTCCCCACTGGGGCCTTGGTGGTATATGCAACCCCTTGGCAACACTGGTGGAACAAGTGCAGACATATGCCCACAGAACCTCTTATGCAGCAGAAGCTCTACAGGTTGGTCAGCACCACCACACTCAGCATCCTTGCATCCATGCTGTAGTGGATATCATTCCAGAGCTGCTCCAGCTCCTTGCTGCCTCCTGGCACATGGCAATTCTGGAAGAACATGCTGGACACACAGAGACAGAAACTTCACAATGAGAAACCTGAAAGGCCCTGCCTCAGCCATGTGAGCACAGTCACTACTAATAGAACATTCCCCAGTGGGTCCTGAGATGACAGAGATGCTCTCCACCTCTGTGACCTGCCTCACCAAGACCCACAGCCTCAGGATAAATATGAAGATAAAAAGTAAACCCCAATAGAGAACAATGTAAAAAGTATCTGAAAGGCCCTCCTCAAACTTTTTGCAGTCATCAGAACAAGAAAGGCCTGAGAAACTCTTCACCACCAAAGAGAAGTCTATAGGGACAAGAACTGAATGTCATTTGAGATCCTAGATGGGGTCCTGGAACAGAAAGAGGCAGAACTGTGAATCCAAAGGAAATGCAACTGCACTTAGTGATAGTACACTAGTGTTTGTTCTTCATGACACCTTTTCTAGAACGTTCACCCATGTGAGACAGTGCACATAAATCATACCAAAAGAAAAATGAAGATGAGGCTACCTGGGAAATCTCTGCACTTTCTTTGCAATTTCTCTATAAAGATAAAAACTACTTAAAAATCAATCCTTACGTCATCATTATATGTTTGCAAACACTTGGTTTTTTATACAATTTTAATTGCTGATAACTGACATTCTAACTAGTTCTGTATTTTACTATGAATCCAAAAAGTATTTTAACAGAAAATTAAACCATTTCATCTGATCTATAATTCAAGTTAGTGCCACTTTTACAGGTTTTATGTTGAAATAAGAATACACATAGGTCAACTTATATTTTTATGCAGTCAAGAGGTACTAGATGTGGCTTCTAAAAGCTTGAATACTTGCACTAGAGGAAAAAATAACATTTTAGAAACTACTTCAACTCATGACTGAACTTCCTCAACAGAGGGACTTTTACTGTGACCAGGTTACTTATCCCAAAGAATCCTTGGCCTTTTTTATTTCTATTCATACTCTTTAGCAGTAATAAATTCATTTGACAAGTAGTCAAAGAGAAGAAAAAGATAAACAGGATTGGCAAACACAGTGGATGATGCCTCGTAAGCAGAACAGGTTAGAAGGACACCAGAGTCCGTCACCTACACGATGCTCTGCAGGAAGTGTAGAAACTGGGAAAACAGAGTCCATGGACGATCTTAGATGCTACTATGTTTTGGAAAATTACTTTTCCTTTTAGAAATCACAAACCATTATTGAGAGGCCCAAACTCTTGAATGGTTCCAAATTTAGTTGAACTTTTAAGTGATTTTATTATCACTCCATCTGGTCATAAAATTTATGATAACTAAAAGATCTAGGTGCTGGGGATGCAGTTCAACAGAAGAGCACTTGTCTAGCATGCAGGAGGCCCTGAGTTCAATGTCCAGCACCACAAAAGAAAAAAAAAAAAAAGAACCATGTCATATTTACATAATCAAGTACAAAATGAATAACCACTTCTTCTAGGAAAATATGTTACATCTGAAAGAGTGGACACTATCAAAATAAAAATATTCTCCTCAGAGTGGATTGTACAGCTAGACTATCATGAACAGTGGTGCATCATCATAAATCATGTTCATATTAAGCATACACCAAAACAAAAAAAAGTCTTTACTGACTGTTGACAAGGGAAAATGGACATGGTCTAGCTTAGGAAAGGACACATTAGAAGCATATAATATATCAAATCCTCCAGGAGAAGCCAGGCACTTTGACACCAAGTGCTGTTACCCCAGGATTTGGCAGGCTTAGGAAGGGGGATGAAATATTTGGGACCCACCTGGGCATTTAGGCAAGACCCTGTCTCAAAATAAAATATTTAAATGGCTGGGGATATATGTAGCTCAGTGCTTGCCTAGGACATGCTACAATGGTCACTTTGTTCAATTCTCACTGTCAAAAAATGGGTGCAGGCCAAACATTTGATCATAGAACAGGGCAGAAGTCATTATTCCAACCTCCCAAAATAATCAAACTAATTTGCACTATGTTTAGCTCATAATATAATATGTCAAACCCCTTCTTCTATTAATTCAAATTTCATGACCTTTTAAATATAATAAAAATTGTACATTGTTAGTAAATTCAACAAATATGAGAGGTATACATGACCTTGATCTAAAAGTCATAGGGGCACTGGTATTATGATAAAATCTAGTCATGGCACTTCCTGTGACAATAGGCCCATCACCTTGATGGCAAGGAATAAGAGAAAAACTTTCTGATGAATGTACAACTTAAGGAAGTCAAACAGATACACTTTCTAAGTATGAAAATTAGAAAAAAAATGATTTTCAAAAGATTTTTTTAAATATATTGGAAGTTCAAAAGGTAAAAGCTGTCTTGTCCCTTAAATATTATAATGATTTGAGTCCTGGGGAAATTTTATATAGAGTGGTTTTAAATACCATGCCATATAATAGCTGATATTAAATATATCACCATTCTGCTTCTATCTTCTAAAAAGGATTTGAAAATTTTTCTTAGAATAAAGTCATCTGAATTAGGAAGATTTATTGTGGTAGGTGTGTATGTACACGTGTGTATGTGTGTGTGTGTGTGTGTGTGCTGCTGAGATCCAAGCCAGTGTTTCTCACATGCTAAGTAAGTGTTCTGCCACACTAATATGCACAGAGTTGACCCACCCTAAGCTGCCTTCTGGTACTGCCCGAAGATGCTCTGTCCTGACCTGCCCCAATCTCCCAACCCACCCTGCCCTGACCCACCACTCCTTGCCCTGACCCACCACTCCTTGCCTTGACCCACCCTGTCTTGCCCTGCCCTGCTTGGAGGGTGGCCTGACCCAAGGGCGGCAACCTTGTCAAGAGAGGGTGCATCACCTGTAGCAGTCACTGCCCCAGGATGGGTTGAGCACATGGAATCCCTGGCCTCCCCTCCATCTTTGCCCAGCCCTTGAGGTCTCCCTGTCCTGGATCCCTGACTTCCAGGGCCAGACACCTGAGGTAGGTCACACATTGAGCTTCTGCCACCCAAAGACACACCAACCCGAGTCCCTGCCCAAGTTGGAGGCCTTACCTGAAGGCAGTCTGACCTAAGGGAGTCAGCTTTCCCCGAGGGCAGTGTCCTGAACCAGGGCAGCGAGAGTTGGCCTTCCCCTAGGGCAGTGGCGTTACTGAGGCAGCCTTACCTGAGGGTGGTGGTAGGTGGCTAGGTGGCATTACTCAGGGGTGGCCTTACCCAAGGGACGTCTTCCCCAAGTACAGGGTGTCTGCCTGACCCAGGGGAAGGGCTGTGACCTTCTCCAAGGGAAGGGCAGTGGTCCAACTAACTCAGAGGCACATGGTGCAGGCAATGTCTCCACCAGCTCTGAAGCAGCCAGACACCAACATGGGACACAATGCCAATGACTCCAGGACAGAGTGGGCCAGATATGCACTGTGCATCCACCTATCCAGCCCACGCACTGACTGAGAGCTGGGCATGAGCAAAAAACACCTGTGGCCTGGGCACACCTCCATGTGGCTCTGCCCACTATGGACTCACCCCGTCTGAATC
>NW_027632758.1:0-46723 GCF_902686455.1 Sciurus vulgaris | reverse complement strand
CTGAAATTCATGGTTTTGATTTTTCTAGGCCATGATTTTGGTAACTTGGAGATAGGAAGAACAGTAGAGTAAAACAGACATTACTTACCTACATTTATGACTGCATGACCAGTGTGATCCTACAATATGTACACTCAGAAAAATAAGAAATTATATTCCATTTTTGTATGATTTACCAAAATGCATAAATGCATTCTACTGCCATTTGTAAATAATTAGAAGAAATTAAAAAAAATTAAGAAAAGAGCAATAAAGCCCACGATTCCATGTTTTATGAGAAAGTACAGTGATATTAAAAAGCAAAATATATGGTAGACAGATCAAAGTTCATTGATTTCTAATATATCAGCAATAGTTTTCTGAAAAAATTGGAATTTGAAACTAGATTTAGAAATAATTATAAACAGTAACATTTATAACAGCCCCAAAATTGAAAATTTTAAATAACTTATAAATAAGAATTATGCTTTCAGATAGCTAAGAAATAAAATTAAAAAACAACAAAGCAAGATATAAATAATTTCAGAGATATTCCTTGTTCAAGTCTCCACATAGGATGATATTTACTCAAATTTGATTAATGAATAGGTGCAATCACTTTCAAATATCCAGTGAACTCTTTCTGAATTTAGAATAGATGGCCAGACTGCAGAGGGATCAAAAATGAACTTCCACATCTGGATCCCAATGGCTGTTAGAAAGCTGAAGCAGTGGCCATAATATGATGTGCTGTGAACTTGACTGGGCAGGGTGGCACATGCCTGTAGTTCCAGTGGCTCAGGAAGTTGAGGTAGAAGGATTGAGAATTCAAAGCCAGAACCAGCAAAAGCAAGATTTTAAGCAACTCAGTAAGACTCTGTCTCTAAGTAAAATACAAAATAAGACTAGGAATGTGGCTCAGTAGTTGAGTGCCCATGAATTTAAACCGTGGTATGAAAAGAAAAAAAAAACAAAAACAAAAACACACAGAAAACAAAAACTAAAATGACAACCACAAATACCCCACAGCTTGGATTTAATGCTGCCCAAAACACAATGGACTTTGGGAAATAAAACACAGAAAGAGGTTGCTGAACCCCAGGATGACTGCAGGAAAGGGGTGAACCCTGAGCACCTGCCAAAGTACATGATGCTCAAATCTGCTCTAGTGCTTGGTACATTCTTCTCTTTGAGGGGAAAACTGCATACTTTAGGCCAGGTACACTAGTGAACACATATAATTCCAGCAAATGAGAGGCTGAGGCAGGAGGATGGAAATTTAAAGGCCAGTCTCAGTGACCTTGTCTCAAAATAAAAAAAATAGTGGATTGGACATATAGCTCAGTGAAAAAGTGCCCCTGGACAGATACTGAAACCCCAATACCAAAAGAAAAAAAAAAAAGCAGTGCTGTTTTCAGAGATGCAGTCTGGAGGCAATATTACTGTTTTTAGAAATTCATAGGACAGGCCTTGACTGGCAAAGTCTGAGGTAGTGGATCTGTAAACCAGGCATTGCTCTACTTGGTGACCTACACACAGCATCATGTAATCCAAGTGGCTCTTGGGGCTTACCTCTCCAGGAGGAAAGGTTCAGGAACCTATGGTTGGGGCTGTACCACCAGGAAGCTGCCTATCTCTGCTGACACAACACTTGCTCATAGACCTCCCTCCAGGTAAAAATTCTGGGGACTGCTGCTCAGGTGGGTTGATAAAGCCTGCAAGTAAAGAAAGTCCAGAACCCACTGGTGGGAGCAGGAGTGTGGTCCATGTGTGACACCACACAGCCTCATGTGGGGAGGCAGACACAGCATCCAGCCCGCTATCCTGGGCCCCTAGAGACAGGCTCAGCATGTCAGGCCTCCACCTATTTCTCTGGAAGGATCTGTACCAACATTGATTCCAAAAGTTTTCTCAGGTTTCCAGAGACTAAGTGATCATGGGATCCACTGAATTCAAACTGTGTTCTGCCATCCCAGTCTCTCTCCACCAAGTGCCACTGAGCCAGAATCTGCTGTGCACTCCCTTCCACCACCACGAAGATGTGCAATACATTCTGCCATCCTCCTTTGGCAGGTGCACAGGAACCTGACCACCAGCCACTGAGTTTTCCTTTTACTCCACTCATACTTGGTCTCTCTCAGGTAAAACTATCACTACATCACCTTGCCTCACCCTGTCTTTCTCTCTCTGTAAGATGTGTCTGAGAATATCTCAGAATTTTCTTCACTCTTAAAGGTGATCTGTCATAACTTGGTCAGCTCTAATTGTACATAAGTGTAAGAGGAAAGGGCTGGAGAAGGCAGGTTTCTCTCTGCCCTGAGCATATAAGGCAGGACAACCACCTTTGATTTTGTGGCCTCAGATACAGAACCCAGGTCTTGGGTGGAGATTGTGCTGGCCTCTCTCCTGCCACAACATTGACAAGATTCCCTTGTGTCCAGCTGCCCAAGACCTGTCTGACAACCTTGTATGTGACTCTCCTCCTACTTTTTCTGCCTCCTCATTCATCAGAACTTGGAGAGTACTCTGAGAGACAGAAGCAGCCTGTAGTTGGGAAGCAGAGACAGGCCCATAGCCTTGGGGCAGCTGAATGGGAACAGTACAAGAAGACACCCAGGGATTATAGGTGACTTAGTTCTGTAAACTGGAAGGTGTAACAAGAAGACAATTTAAAAGTCCAAGCCAGGACCACCAGTATGAAGATTCAGAACAGCAAAATGAGTAGAAACCCAAAAGTTCTGTGTAGGCAATGGCAGGCTGTCTGTCAAGAGCTGAATACCTTGCTTAACCACACCAACTTCTTTTAAAAGGTGACTTTTTTTCTTTTTTTTTTTTTTTTTTTTTCATTTCTGAGGAGAAGTGTTTCCAACTCAGAATTCTGCCCCTGCCAATTGGTTAGTCAGGTTGAAGGGTTAATTTCAGACATTTGTAAGACATTTATCAATTCAGAAAATTTACTTTCTTGGTGCCTTTTTGTGAAAGCTAATTGAGGATTTTTCTAAGAAAACAAGGGAGTCAAGGAAAAAAGAACAAGATTTCCATTCAGCAAGCACTGGAGCCACCCAGCAAAGCAGGGATGAAACCCTCAGCCATGGCAATGCCACCATCCCCAAACCAGGAAGCTATTCCTTGCAGTGGCAACAGGAAGAGAAGGCCCTATGCAGAGAATTCTCAAATGGGGTTCTTGAAACCCTGGGAGATATAATGGGTATGATAAAAGAAGATGTACAAAAAAAAAAAAAAAAAAAGAAAGAAAGAAAAAGGCAATCCCAGTTTCTGGGAATGCAGATGCAGAAGAATCTTGAGTTGAATGTCAGCCTCAACATTTTAGAGATATCTTAAGCAATTCAGGCTGACAGCACATGCTCAAAAATTATCTTTTGTTGCCATTGGTAATAGGCAAAACAGCTGTACACCTGCTTAGTGGTTAAGCTTGTCTCTGAAGGAAAATTCTACTGCCCAAAAATACTTCTAGCTCTGGGATACAGAGATGTACAGAGCTGGCTGGGGCAACTCATGTCCACCAAGTAAGTGGTGTAAGCCCTGCTAAGCTTTCCAAGGACTGCAGAGCAATAGGTCATGCAGTTTCTCACTGGAGAGTGGGCTGAGTTGTGAGCATGTGCTGGGGAGGCAGAGCAGGTCCATGTGGACAGGACACATGGGCCCCACTTTCTGTGCTGATCCCACTCCCAGCCAGATATAGAACCTGCCTCCCAAGCTGACCCCAACCCCTCCAAGCTGAACTCCAGAGCCCCCAAAGACTAGGTGTGGAACATCCTGCACCCCTGGAAGGGCAGGGCCTGCAGATGCTTGTGGCCAGGGCCACTTCTTTGGCTGTAATGAATATAGGCTTAGTTTTCTAAGGCTCATCTCATCTCTGGGAACCCCTGCAGATTAGCCAGAGTGAGAAGTGGGCACATCCCATGTGAGAAAGCAACCCTGGAGGGAAGAGTTCAAGGGGACATGGTACCAGTAGCAGGGGGACTGATAATTGGAGGGGACTGAGGGACAGGGGAAGGTACCCAGGACAGAGAAAAGAGTGGACAAAGGTGAGGGAGCCACTGGTGGAGTGGGGGCACCCGAGGAGAGGAGCAGACACCTGGGGGAGAGAAAGTACAGGAAGGAGTTTAGGGAGCCCCCTTGGGATTGAAGAAGCCACAGAGGGAAGAGCCACCTTTTGCTAGGAGGAGCACCTGTGGATTGGAAGAAATAACCTAAGTGAAGGAGGGGAGAGACTGTGCTGGTAGAGGTAGCTGCTTGGGGCTGGGGAGAGTTGCCAAGGGGGAGATGGAAAGCCATCTGGTGGTCAATGTACCTGCCTGAGGTGTGAGAGAAGCCCCCTATGGTGCTTGGGTAATTTTTGAGGGTGCCAGTGGAGTCACCTGGGGTGGCCTGTAATCCTTACCTGCTGAACTTTGCTGGGTTAGGTGGTCATGGCTAATGCAAAGTCCTCTAGCCTCTGGCACACCTCTCTGGGATAGTGCCAGCTCTTGAGTACTTTGGAGCAGATGGAGTAGGGTGGTGGGTTTCTGGATGAAGACAGTGAGGATGGTGGTTTCGGACCAGGATCCTCCACATTTTTCCTGATCAGGACCAGCTCTCTGAGGATGATGGCACTTGTCACCCTTAACCCCATCCACAAACCTCCTTCTAGGGGATATCTCTCCTGTCCACAGCCTTTCCCACAGGAATGCACATTCTCTGACACATAAGCACAGAGCACTGCAAGGAGTCTGTCTGAGGAGTTCCTCCGGTCCATGCACCCTGCTGACACACCACTCTTCCCAAATCCAGGATTCCTCCTCAAGCCCAGACCTGATGCCATCCAGCAGAGTCAATTTGGCACGGGAGACAAACCAACAGCAAGCCTCTTGAATTCGGAACGGTTTATTGTTGATTAAGGAAACCCGGGAACCCTGGCACTCCAGAAGAGCCGGTTTATATCCCCTCCAGGAGGTGAAGGGTAAGGCTGACACCAATTATTAGGCGAGGAGCTAGCCCTCCAATGATGGCAAAGGTCAAAATGAGCAGTCACAATCAGGAGCACTCGGGAACATATGTGCACGCATTGTGTGCATGGCCTTAATTGAATATGGCCAATGACAAATCACCTGGGTGTGCTTATGTTACTCAACCTCCTCACCACCTATGTGATCAAAACAACTTCTGGCTGGCTGCCAGGTGCCATCTTGGCATAGTCCATATGGCATAGCCCCCAGAACATTCCTGTGGGACACAGTGGTTCACAAAACACTGCCTGAGACTCACTTCCTGTTCACCCAACTACAACCTGTCTTGCCTTCTCATTGCCTCCCAGTACTTCCCTCCATGATTTACTCCTGTTCATTCCTTGCCACACTTTCATTCCAATCACCCTGAGAGGCTCCCTGAGGACTAGATATGAGATACACTTGCCATCAGGTCCACTGCCACTAACCACAGGTTCTATCATCCACCCAGGCTCAGGTGGCAGATGGGAGGAGATGGTCATGAACATGACCTCAGCCATCTACTTCTGAGGAAGCAGGGGGAGTGTAGCTTGGGTCTGGCTCACAGCCAGCAAGAAACTCTGATGCCATACTGCTTATGGTGTTGTGGCTGTAAACTCTTGCTCTTCCCACCAGTTCCCCACTGGGGCCTTGGTGGTATATGCAACCCCTTGGCAACACTGGTGGAACCAGTGCAGACATATGCCCACAGAACCTCTTATGCAGCAGAAGCCCTACAGGTTGGTAAGCACCACCACACTCAGCATCCTCGCATCCATGCTGTAGTGAATATCATTCAGAGCTGCTCCAGCTCCTTGCTGCCTCCTGGCACATGGCAATTCTGGAAGAACATGCTGACTCCTGGCTGCTCTGAGCTCCCTGGCACATAACCCTGCAAACCAACCTTGGTGAAGGGATTAATGTCTGGGATTGAACACAATGATCACCACATCCACAGTGTGGTGAAGCAGGGCAGGTACTACAGTGCCCACAAGGCTCTGAGGAATTGCCCTGAACACCCAGGCACTTTTCAAGTCATGCTGAAAACCTCACCTCACTCTTCAAGTAGCCAGACCTGTCAACCCACCTTGACACTCTTCACCTTTCCCAACAGAGCATGGTTCTCAGCTGCACAGGTGAAGAAGTTAAGGAATGAAGAGAGAGGCCTGACAACCCATCTTTGGGTGCACAACTAGGGTGACACCACTGTCAGTTCCACAGGTTTTGGACCCAAGGGGCCAGTATTGACCCACAACTTAAGTGAATGACTACCCAATAGGGCCAGGCCTTTAGATGCCAGAAATGTTCAAAGTTGATCAGGATAAAGGGGACCATTTCCTTGCCCAGTAACAGCTCACTCATCCTGAGTCAGATTTGACCAACAACTAAGGATGCCCAGGCTGGCACTTCCAGTACCCTATGTGGTCCCTCCATTTACTAAACCCTGAGAGCCCACCCTGTTGCTCTGGTACCATGTCCACAGAACTGGCAGAAAGTACTGGAAATTATATGCCCTGCTTTCTGAGGTTGTGATTCCATGGCCCCTGCCATCTCAGAACACTATTGGCAGCCCTGACCCAGATGCAGGACTTGGCTCTGGTAAAAATTCCCTGTACAGGACAGGTTCTGCCCTGTGCTAGGTGCAGTGGCCATATTCCCTCAGGTCTCAGCTACATGTTACATCATCAGACATACCTGTGAGCCATCATGACTGAAGTTCTAACCTTCTCTGGGGCTTCTCCTCTGCAAGATGAAGACAGGCCACAGACTCTGGCAGAGGGAGAAAAATATCAACAGGTTCTTGACAGAAATATCTTGGGAGTTCTAGGATGAGGAACAGGTCAATATCCTTTAAGGGAACTGGAGGCTCAGACACAGGACTGAAGAGTAGGCAGGCCCAGAGAAAATCCCTGGGGGTCCTGCCAGATGTACTTCACTTTACAGATCCCTCTGGCTGCTCGTTGGTCTTAACAAGGCCATAAGCAACTTAGTGAGTTCCTGTCTCAAAATTAAAATAAAATAAATGAATTAAATGTTTTGGGATGTGACTCAGTGGTTGAGTGTCCCAGAGTTCAATCCCTGGTACCAAAAATATCCCCTTTGGGCAAGATATATCACTATTTGGAAACTGCCAAACATCACCTGGATACACTTTAATCATTACACCACTGTTTAGAGAGGAGCATGAAGCACAATCCTCATAGTAGATGGGCAAATGAAGATTGCAAGTAGGTCTCTATCAATAAGGTCAGGTTGTGATCCCAAAAATGCTGAGATCCAAGGTACCACCAGATGACTGGAGAGACACTTCTGGTCTTCAGAGTGTGAGCAATAGAAGGTCTGGTATTTTATTTTCAGAATCTAGTATTGAGCCTTAATTGGATCCAATTGTAACCCTTCTCTTTTTCCTGCCCTAATTCTAAAATTAGTCAATTAAGTAGACTATAACCACAAACTCCTCACGTCAGAGTGAAGGGCAGCACTGCATTAGATTAGAGATAATAGCAGGTGGACAGCCTACCCAGGCATTGCTAGGCAGGTTCTGGTAGCATAGCCTACCCGAAGTAAAGTTTTGCCTTGCCTACTCCCTTTTGGGCATGGTATCATTTTGTGTGCCACCTCCTTATTTCTAACAAGACTTACTGCAGATTGAGATCCTGGGTTTACAAGACAAAGACATAGCTCTCCAAAGGTGGATCATGTCTCATGAATTGATTTTTTTTCATTATTTAGCACAGTGCAGCACAGGATGACCACTGAACATGGATGTGTTGATTAGGTAATTTTACTTCCTGTTTCCAAGCCAGTTAAAGTCCAGTGAGGGTAGGTCACCCTGACTGAGCTCATGTCCTGCTGGGTATAGTGAAAGCAGCCTCCACCTCCCTTTGCACCCTGCCTTACCACCCAAGCTTACCTCTATAAGCCAGCAGGCTGCTTGCAGTACTCCTGCTAGACCAGGACACATGCACACAGCAGGACCACATCCACATTGTCCAGGAGGTGCAGGTGGAGTTGGCTTTCCAAAATGGCAGCAAGCAATGGCTGTGACTAGGCAAGGTCATCCTGGATGTCTTAGCACAACATGCCTGCCAGGATCACCAGCTCTGTTGGGGGCTGTAAGCAGCCCTCACACTCCTTCAGTTGTGTCAGGAATCTGCATCCTCTCCATCACAGATCTTGTTCTTTCCATCTATCTTCAGTCCAAGTCTATGTGATATGTGACCCTGAGGGCAGCAACACCTGCATAGAACAGTAAGAGCAAACCTGAGAGAGGAGACCTACATCACACACCTTGTAGAATTTTCTTCTAAAATCCCTAATGGTTGATAGCGCAAAGCACTGACCCGGGTGCAGTCTAGAGCCATCCATCTGGGGTCTGATCTTCTCCTCTGTCCCTTGCACTTATCAACAGGTCCACTGGCCTGGCCATCTCCATTCTCCAGACCTCTTCTCCTCCAAGGGCTAAACCTTTCCTCTAACTCCTGGTGTGGCTTCTGGTTCACCAGAGGCTCTGGGCTGCCAGATGGGCAGCAAGAGTCCACCTGACTACACATGCCTACACCCTATTCACAGCAGAGACACAGCTGTTGCCAGAACCAATCCCACTAGTATGATAAACACATTTCCTGGATCAAACTCTCTTACTGCAGAGCACCCCACCAAGGGGGGATATCTCCATCTGGGTGTTGGGGGAGTTTGCTGGTGATGAATTTTGAACATAAGATCTTATTCACTGCCTAAATTACTCCTGGGGAATACTCTCCTGAAAGTGAGGATTAAATGTGCCTTCTGGAGGCAGGGAATTCTGCCTGTTTTTGATCCCTGGCCATGTGACTGGCTTGGTGAGGTTGTCCCTAGAAGGGACTGGGCACACTCTCATTTAATCTTTGTACACCAGCCCCTTGACTGAAGGGAGCTCCAAAGGTTCTAGGATGGGGTGCAGAGCCCTCTCAGGATCCAGGTTTCCTGCAGAAATCCATCGTTGGCTGTTGGGGAAGACAGGGCTGGGTGAAGATTGAATGGTACTCTTTTTTTTAATGTAATAAACCATTTGTATATATATAAATATCTGATCTACATTAGTTCTTAAGATCTTGGTTGTCCTTTGGACTTTGATAGACGAAATTGATTATGGGTGCTTTCTGAGCAAGACTGGTTTATTCCTTTGTTAAACAAATGTGTTTACTTTGTGAAAATCTAGAAAATCATGTGAAAGAATCACATGATTGCTTTGTGTGTGTGTGTTTTGTCTGCACATCCTATATCAATGTAAATGATAAATATGATTGATTTTCCCAAAATTGTATATATTTTTTATTGTAAACAAATGGGATACATGTTGTTTCTCTGTTTCTACATGGTATAAAGGCATACCATTTGTGTAATCATAAATATACATAGAGTAATGTTGTTTGATTCATTCTGTTATTTTCTCCCTTCCCCCCACACCTCCCATCCCTCTTTACCCTCTATACAGTACTTCCTTCCTCCATACCTGCCCCCCTCCCTAACCCTAACTCTAACCCTAACACTAACCTTTCCCTCGCCCCCATTATGTGTCATCCTCCACTTATCAGCGATATCATTCGTCCTTTGGCTTTTTGAGATTGGCTTAAATCACTTAGCATGATATTTTCCAATTTCATCCATTTGCCTGCAAATGCCATAATTTTATCATTCTTCATGGCGGAGTAATATTACATTGTATATATATACCACGGTTTCTTTATCCACTCATCAATTGAAGGGCATCTAGGTTGGTTCCACAGTCTGGCTATTGTGAATTGAGCAGCTATGAACATTGATGTGGCTGTATCTCTGTAGTATGCTGATTTTAAGTCCTTTGGGTATAGGCCAAGGAGTGGGATAGCTGGGTCAAATGGAGGGTCCATTACGAGTTTTCTAAGGAATCTCCACACTGCTTTCCAGAGTGGCTGTACTAATTTGCAGCCCCACCAGCAATGTATGAGTGTGCCTTTCTCCCCACATCCTCGCCAACACCTGTTGTTGCTAGTATTCTTGATAATCGCCATTCTAATTGGGGTGAGATGGAATCTTAGGGTGGTTTTGATTTGCATTTCTATTATTACTAGAGATGTTGAACATTTTTTCATATGTTTGTTGATTGCTTGTAGATCTTCTTCTGTGAAGTGTCTATTCACTTCCTTAGCCCATTTGTCGACTGGATTATTTGAATTCTTGGAGTAGAGTTTTTTTGAGTTCTTTATAGATTCTGGAGATTAGTGCTGTATCTGAAGTATGATTGGCAAAGATATTCTCCCACTCTGTAGGCTCTTTCTTCGCATTGCTGATAGTTTCCTTTGCTTAGAGAAAGCTTTTTAGTTTGAATCTATCCCAGTGGTTGATTCTAGCTTTTATTTCTTGTGCTATGGGAGTCCTGTTAAGGAAGTCTGATCCTAGACCAACAAGGTGGATTTGGACCTACTTTTTCTTCTATAATCTGCAGGGTCTCTGGTCTGATTCCGAGGTCCTTAATCCATTTTGAGTTTAGTTTCGTGCATGGTGAGAGATATGGGTTTAGTTTCATTCTGTTGCATATGGATTTCCAATTCTCCCAGCACCATTTGTTGAAGAGGCTATCTTTTCTCCATTGCATATTTTGGGCATCTTTGTCTAGTATGAGAAAATTGTATTTATTTGGGTTTGTGTCCATGTCCTCTATTCTGTACCATTGATCTACCTTTCTATTTTGGTACCAATACCACGTCATTTTTGTTACTATTGCTTTGTAGTAGAGTTGAAGATCTGGTATTGCAATACCCCCTGTTTCACTCTTCCTGCTAAGGATTGCTTTAGCTATTCTGGGCTTCTTATTCTTCCAGATGAATTTCATAATTGCTTGCTCTATTTCAGTAAGGTACGTCATTGGGATTTTAATTGGAGTTGCATTGAATTTGTATAGCACTTTAGGTAGTATGGCCATTTTGACAATATTAATTCTTCCTATCCAAGAACATGGAAGATCTTTCCATCTTCTAAGGTGTTCTTTAATTTCTTTCTTTAGTGTTGTATAGTTCTCATTGTAGAGCTCTTTCACCTCTTTTGTGAGATTGATTCCCAAGTATTTTATTTTTTTTTTTGAGGCTATTGTGAATGGGGTAGTTTTCCTAATTTCTCTTTCTGAAGATTTATCACTGATGTATAAAAATTCGTTGGATTTATGGGCATTGATCTTGTAACCTACTACTTTACTGAATTCACTTATGAGTTCTAAGAGTTTTCTGGTGGAATTTCCAGGTTCCTCTAAATATATAATCATGTCATCAGTGAACAGGGATAGTTTGAGTTCTTCTTTTCCAATTCGTATCCCTTTAATTTCTTTGGTTTGTCTAATTGCTCTGGCCAGAGTCTCAAGAACGATGTTGAATAGAAGTGGTGAAAGAGGGCATCCCTGCCTTGTTCCAGTTTTTAGGGGGAATGCTTTCAGTTTTTCACCTTTTAGAATGATATTAGCCATGGGCTTAGCATAAATGGGCTTTACAATGTTAAGGAAAGTTCCCAATATCCCTATTTTTTCTAGTGTTTTGAGTATGAAGGGATGCTGTATTTTATCAAATGTTTTTTCTGCATCTATTGAAGTCATCATGTGATTCTTGACTTTAAGTCTATTAATATGGTGAATTACGTTTATTGATTTCCTGATGTTGAACCAACCTTGCATCCCTGGGATGAAACCCACTTGATCATGGTGCACTATCTATTTAATATGTTTTTTATGCGGTTTGCTAAAATTTTGTTGAGAATTTTTGCGTCGATGTTCATTAAGGATATTGGTCTGAAATTTTCTTTCCTTGATGAGTCTCTGTCTGGTTTAGGTATCAGTGTGATATTGGCTTCATAGAATGAGTTTGGGAGGGTTCCCTCCTCTTCTATTTTATGGAAAACTTTGAGAAGTATTGGAATGAGCTCTTCTTTAAAGGTTTTGTAGAACTTGGCTGAGAACTCATGTGGTCCCGGACTTTTCTTTGTTGGTAGGCTTTTGATGACTTCTTCTATTTCAGTACTTGAAATTGGTCTATTTAAATTGTTTATGTCCTCCACATTCAGTTTAGGCAATTCATATGTCTCTAGAAACCTGTTGATGTCTTCGAGGTTTTCTGTTTTGTTGGCGTACAGATTTTCAAAAGAGCTTCTAATTATGTTTTGTATTTCAATTCTGTCTGTTGTGATATTTCCTTGTTCATTCTGAATTTTAGTGATTTGGGTTTTCTCTCATCCTCTCTTTGTTAGTGTGGCTAAAGGTTTATCAATTTTGTTTATTTTTTCAAAGAACCAGCTATTTATTTGGTCAATTTTTTGTATTGTTTCTTTTGTTTCCATTTCATTGATTTCAGCTCTGAGTTTAACTATTTCCTGTCTTCTATTTTTGGTGCTGTTCTATTCTTTTTCTAGGGCTTTGAGCTGTAGTGTTAGGTCGTTTATTTGTTGAGTTTTACTTCTTTTATTAAATGCGCTCCATGAAATAAATTTCCCTCTAAGTACTGCTTTCATAGTGTTCCAGAGATTTTGATATGATGTTTCTTTGTTCTCATTTACCTCTAAGAATTTTTTAATTTCCTTCCTAATATCTTCTGTTATCCACTCATCATATAATAACATATTGTTTAATCTCCAGATGTTGGAATAGTTTCTGAGTTTTACTCTTTCATTTATTTCTAACATCGATCGATTATGATCTGACAGAATACATGGTAGTGTCTCTATCTTCTTTTATTTGTTAACATTAGCATTGTGGCATAATATTTGGTCTATTTTAGAGAAGTATCCATGTGCTGCTGAGAAGAAAGTGTATTCGATCTTGGTTGGATGGTATATTCTATAAATGTCTGTTATGTCTAAATTATTGATTGTGTTATTGAGATCAATGGTTTCTTTGTTCAATTTTTGTCTGGAAGATCTGTCCAGTGGTGAGAGAGAAGTGTTAAAATCACCTAGTATTATTGTGTTATGGTCTGTTTGGTTTCTGAAATTGAGAAGGATTTGTTTGACATACATGGATGAGCCACTGTTTGGGGCATAGATGTTTATGATTGTTATAACTTGCTGATTTATGCGTCCCTTAAGCAGTATGAAATGACCTTCTTTATCCCTTCTGACTAACTTTGGCTTGAAGTCCACATTATCGGAAATGAGGATGGATACTCCAGCTTTTTTGCTGAGTCAATGCGCATGATATGTTTTTCCCCATCCTTTCACCTTTAATCTATGGGTATCTTTTTCTATGAGGTGAGTCTCTTGCAGGCAACATATTGTTGGATCTTTCTTTTTAATCCAATCTGCCAGTCTATGTCTTTTGATTGATGAATTCAGGCCATTAACATTCAGGGTTATTATAGAGATATGATTTGTTTTCCCGGTCATTGGGTTCATTTTTTAAATTTTATTTATTTATTTGTTTGACACAACTTGTTTCCTCCTTTATTTGACAATTTCTTTAGGATAATTCCTCCCTTTGCTGATTTTCTTCTTTATTTTTTATCTCTTTCTCATGGAATATTTTGCTGAGAATGTTCTGTAATGCTGGCTTTCTTTTTGTAAATTATTTTAGTTTGTGTTTATCATCGAAGGATTTTATTTCATCGTCAAATTTGAAGGTACATTTTGCTGGGTATAAGATTCTTGGCTGGCATCCATTTTCTTTCAGGGCTTGAAAAATGTTGTTCCAGGCCCTTCTGGCTTTTAGGTTCTGGATTGAAAAATCTGCTGATATCCGTATTGGTTTCCCCCTGAATGTAATTTGGTTCTTTCTCTCACAGCCTTTAAAATTCTGCCTTTATTTTGTATGTTAGGTATTTTCATTATAATGTGCCTTGGTGTGGGTCTGTTGTAATTTTGTATATTTGGAGTCCTATAAGCCTCTTGAACTTGATTTTCCATTTCATTCTTCAGATTTGGAAAATTTTCTGATATTATTTCATTGAATAAATTATTCATTCCTTTGGCTTGTTTCTCTAGACCTTCCTCAATCCCGATAATTCTTAAATTTGTCCTTTTCATGATATCCCATAGTTCTTGTAGATTCTGTTCATGATTTCTTACCATCTTCTCTGTTCAACTTTGTTTTCAAGGTTAAATATTTTGTCTTCAATGTCTGAGGTTCTGTCTTCCAGGTGTTCTTTCCTATTGGATATGCTTTCTATGGAGTTCTTAATTTGGTTTATTGTTTCCTTCATGTCAAGGATTTCTGTTTTGTTTTTTTTTTCAATATCTCTAACTCGTTATTGAAATGATCTTTTGCTTCCTGTATTTGCTCTTTTAACTGTCGATTGGTGCGATCATTCAATGCTTGCATTTGCTCTTTCATGTCATCATTCAGTGCGTGCATTTGCTCTTTCATTTCATCGATTGCTTCTCTGATAATTTTAATTATGTACATTCTGAACTCCTTTTCTGTCATTTCTTCTGCCATGGTGTCATTGGGTTTTATTGATGTAACATCTAGATTTGTTTGCAGCATTTTCTTTCCTTGTTTTCTCATATTGTGCAGGTATCAGTGGACCGCTGAGATATTGCAGATTTCCTCTATTGACTTACAATGTCCCTGAAGATTTCTATATATATCCCCCCTTAGCCTTCAGTAGGCTGAAGTCTTGGAGAAAGTTGATAATGCGGTGCAACACAAGAAGCTGCCTCTCTAGGAGTGGTGGCCTTCAGGGGGGGTATAATCCCTGATAGTGGGCAGAGGTGCCTCCACTTGTTGACCAATGGTCATCCAAAGGGGACCTAGGCTGCGGGCTGAGCAAGGCCTGTTTGGGCCTGAGTCTCTGGTTTTACCATCCTTTTGGAGAAACCTCACCTGGCAGGGAAGACTCCCCCGGTGGGGAGGTCTCACTGGTCAGTTTCCTCCTAGAGGTTCCCCTCAATTTACAGCTACCGCCTGGGCTGGGCTGCCTTCCTCTGCAAAGTTCCCAGGGGCCCGGCCCTACTGTCTGGGCCTGGGAGCCTCAACCTTCGGAGATGAATCTCCTCAGGCTGCCCCTCCTCAGAGAATCTGCCCGCAGGCCTGGAACCTTCGCTCCGCCCTAAGCCTGTCTCTGTGTGGCTCTTCCACCAAGAAGCCTCCTAGATCCTGGGAACCTGCTCTGCACCTAATCGCCTGACTATGTGGCCCCTCCTCTGAGCAGCCACCTGGGGCCCTGTACAATTGCTCTGAGTCCCAGAGACCCGCCACACGCCTCTTCCTCCAGACAGCTGCCCAGTATTCTGGTGCGGTCACTAGGAGTCCAAGAAATTCACTGTGTGCCTCCACCTCTCATCAACCACCCGTAGCCCTGGGCAATCAATCACTCCGAGTCGAAGTGACCCTCCCTGTTCCTCCTCCTTCTCCAGATAATCCCCCAGGTTTTCAGGAGTGGTCACTCTGAGTGGCTCTGAATCCACGTGACCCGCTGCATGGGTCATCTGGGCAACTGCCTGGAGCTCTGGTGCGGCCACTCAAGACCAAGCAACCCACCACGCTTCTCCTCCAGGCAGCACCCCTGTGTTCAGGAGCTGTCACTTTAAGTCCAAACAACTCACCACTCGCCTTCTCCTCTGAGCAGCCGCCTGGAGCGCTAATGCAGTCACTGCGAGTCCAAACGACCCGCCGCGCTCCTCCTCCTCCTCCTCCTACTCCTCCAGGCAGTCCCCGGTGTTCAGAAGTGGTCTGAGTCCAAACAGCTCGCCACACGGCCCCTCCTCTGGCAACCGCCTGTAGCTCTGGTGTGGTCACTCTGAATCCAAGCGGCCATGCTCCTGTTCCTCCTCCTCGTCCTCAGGGCAGACCCCGGTGTTCAGAAGCAGTCGTTCTGAATCCAAACAGCTCGCCGCGGAGCTTCTCCTCTGGCAACCGCCTGTAGCTCTGCTGCAGTCACTCCAAATCCAAGCGGCCACATTCCTCCTCCTCCTCCTCAGGGCAGGCCCCGGTGTCCTGAGTCCACTCCTCCCCTGGTCAGCCGCCGGAGCCCCAGTGGTTGCTCTGAGTCCCAGCGCTGTGCCGAGCAGCCTCCTTTACTGCGCACCCAGTTGTCCGAGTTCACTGCTCCAGCGGGGGAGGGGGGTCTCGCTGGCAGCTCTACTTCACAAAGTTTCCTGCGTTCCAGGACCACCGTCCCATCTGGGACACCTTCCCAATGGGTGAGAGTCACCCGGCTGCTTTGAGTTGGTCCCAAGTGTCTCAATATCTCCTCTTTTGAATCCTGAGTCCTGGAGCAACATGAAATGCAGCCACCCTCTAGGCCGCCATTTTGAAACCTCTGAATGGTACTCTTAATTGAGAAAAGAAAATAGTTTTTTCTAAGGGAAAGTGCAGAAAAGAGGGATTGGGTGGAGACAGGTAGGTTGGCTTCCTGACTGCAACAGACCCTGCCACGGTCTCCTGACTTTTGTGATGCATTACACTGGGAAACAAGGCCAGGCACCAGTACCACGTGAACACATGGGGAAGGTTCTGCTCTTCACACCTTAGGCCCAACTCCCAAGCCCTTGGAGACTTCCATCCAGCTGCTCTTTTGAGGCTCCTGATGCAAAGTCTCCTTGGCCCCACCCCACATGCCAGACTACCCCTACACCCCCGGAGCCACCAGAAACCCAACCCCACCCACCTCCATTGGCAGGTTCATTCAGACACCCCCTGCAGGGAAAGAGGCACCAGATGGGCAGCACAGGGCTCGGATGCTACCAAGCTGCAGCCAATCCACATAGGCCTGAACACCTAAGGCCAATCTCAGAAAGGAAGGGCAACCAACCATAATGGGGGTGATGTTTCTCAATTCAAGAAGCAGCAAAGCCAGTGAGCTGTGCTGCATGCACCCCAGCCCTGAGCTGCCAGCAGCCATCATGCCATGTGGCAGCTAGGGCCCAAGGCCAGTTACCTGACTTGGCCAAAGCCCAGGTGTGCCCAGATCTGGAGGAGCAGTTTTGGAGGGCAATGTCGCTGAGCCAGTGCTAAGCTGGTTACCAACGTGTCCTCATGCAACCCTTCATCCCTGCCTTGTCCCCTAGACCTTAGGGGTGCTCACTACCCTCAGCAGAACCTAGGTGACCAGGCTGTCATGATGCCCAGGATGGCCAAAGCAGCCTAGCACCACCTAGAAGGCCTGTAGTGTAGTGTGAGCTATCGGGCTTCAGTGGGGTCCCCTGTCCTGCCTGGACCTGGAGAAATCCATGGCCTGCTAGGCTGTGCCCTGCACACACCATAGGTCCTCTTCAACTGGGACAAAATGTTAGGATCCCATTTCTTGAAACATCAGGCCCCGGTCCTTGCTCCCTTCATCTTTCTTCTTACCATCATCACAGAGCCTGAACTTGTTTTGAATCTGAGTCTCAAGCAGCCAGGACCAGAAGCGTCTCCAGTTGCCATGGGAACCGTGAAGTCATCACACTATCATGCCGTCCATCTGTGACATCAGGCACTGTCTGCAGTGCAGGCACAAGGTCATCGAAGCCATTCCTCAATATCCAGGTGTACCAAGGCACAGAGAAAGCCTCTGGAGAGAGAGAAAAAGTGTGTGCTCCTACTGGAGCCTGAAACCTCCACACCTTTCACACTCACCATGCTGGAAGCCAGCCCCTTCCATTTGGAATACCCATCTTTTGCTCTCATGGCACAGGGGCAATGGAAACCAAATGAGGCCATTTTCAGAGTGGAATGTATTGCAGTTGAATGATTGAGAGATTCCAGATATTACTTTCAGTCACTTTTCTCACTCCATTGACTCTTGAGAGATACAGCTGCAAATGTAGCTAGCGGCAGATGGACATTAGATGGGGATATTTTTTTCTTGCCAGCAATTATTGGTCTTGGGACCCAAGACCCCATGATCTATCATCTCTTCCCTTTGCCTGTATAGCATCTGACTGAGTTGCTGAGGCATTCCCTAATTTAGGAAATAAGTCTTTGCCCAGGAGAAACACTTTTCTCTTCCTCACCTGCCAGGCTAGTTCTGGTGCAGGTTAGCCCCACTGAGTGAAGACCCACAGACTCAGGGAGTTCAGTGGAAGCAACCTGCAAACTCATTTATTGCAGGACAAGATATACACTTTATGTTTCTTGCCCAATCACAATGTGCCACAGGGGATCAGGCTCCTATACTGTTTCCCTTGGTAACACTTGGTCAACTTGGGGCAGATATTTACATTCCTCGGTCAGAGAATTGGAATGCTCCTCTCTGCAAGTTTACACACTTGAGACATTAACTGGTGCAAGCCAAGGTCTAGGATTTCTACCAACATTGCATGACATTTCATTGAAGAAAAAGTAAAAATTCTTCCAATAAAGAATATTGGCAACACAGATACATACAGTGCTTCCTGATGTTTCCACGGATGAAGTCAGCCTGAGTGGAGTGTGGCTGCATGATAAAAAAGGGGCTGGGGGACTCAGTGGAGAGTCCTGCTGTGAGATAAACCCAGAAATACTGGTTTTTAGAATGATGAAAGCATACACAGGAGGAAGAGTCCACAACTGTGCCAGGGAAAACTGGCTGAGTGGAAGATTAAAAGCTCCCCTCAAGTTGACTGAGAAAAAATACCACCAAACCAATTAGTCAATGCAGAAAAGAAGCAGACCACCAGCCATGCATGTTGGTCAAGTTCAGTGAAGATCTGACACTAAGACCTAACCACTGCCTAGGCACATTACATGGAGGAAGCTATACTCCAAAAGAACCCACACCTAAGAGTGGATCCTTCCAAAATTTCAGCTTATTAACACACACAGCATGAGAAAACAATAAGACCCCTAAAAAATTTTCATAGTTCCCCAATAACTACATCCAAGGAATTTATTTTCTAATATTCACTAAGGAAATGAAATGGTAAATTACTGATTGTACCCTAATCACAAAGGTCCCATTCTAGATGGTTGCTATTTGGTTAAAACTTACATGTGAGACTCATTTGAGACTATTATCTGCCTCAACATAGACAATGATTTCAAGGGATGATGGAAAATTTAACCTTGTCATTAGTGACTGGTCCTGTGAATTTAAAATTTTGCACCATTGGGAATAACCGTTCTTGGACATAAATGAGATCAGTGGCAATCACAGTTATGTATGTTCATAATTTTAACTGTTTATTCATATGTTCTATATTATTTTCATCAGTGAGGTTTTACCAATGAAAACACAAACAATATACAGAAAAAAATGCTTCAATTACTAGAATATACCTCATGTTTATGTTGCCATGATTTCTAACATTATTTTCATACTCATTAGATTGCTTTAGATCTAAATATTAATTTATGACATTTAAATTCCTAAAGAGTATTACAAAAGGTCTTTTCATTTGAACTAATATACGTTCTGGATGTGAGAAAAAAGGATGAAACCATGAATTCAAATCCCCATATTTACGTACCTGTGACTGCTTATTTTCAGTGCCACTGAGCCTTTCCTCCTCTTCCTCTGATGATACATCTAACAGTAGCCTGTTGACAAATGGAGAGTTTACTTAAGTTACTTAGTACTCCTGGAAAGAGTAACAGTCTATCAAATTAAAAACTAATAATAGGCTTTATACTAGATCATCATTTACTTTAGAAACAATCTTACTGTGCTGTGTGGGTTTGTGTGTGCTTGTGTGTGTGTGTGTGTGTGTGTGTGTGTATTCATGTTTTGTGATTATATCCAGGGACATTGGCAACCTTAGCAATTACTCTACCAATGAGTAGTTTTGCCAAACACAATTTACTTTGAGACAGAGCCACTCTTAATTGTTCAGAGTGTCATCAGTCATGACATTCACCCCTCTCAGCCTCCTAAGGAGCTATGTTTATCTGTGACCAACTAATCCAGCAAATATTTACTATGCTATGCATGCTTTTCCTGTTTAAGACTTCAAAACTCATCAGGGAAAAACTACATGTGAACAGGATTAATGCATAAAACTAACACAAAGATTTATCCCTCCAGAAAAATTAAAAGTTCCCAAAAATAAATTTTTAAAAATACCCACAAAATATCCAAATTTACAGTTTGCTACTCTTTTCATAATAATAACTTTCAACATGCTCTGTTCATCAGTATTGTTTTCCTAATACTGATACTTCTTCCTCATTTGTCAATGAATGTCTTCATATCTAAAATGTTTTCTCCACTATTCTGATGAATTTATTTTCTTCTTTTAGAAGGCAAATTATTTGTTCAGTCCTCAGGACTATGGTTATCCTTCCTAATATAGTGTTTTCCTCTCTTGGGGCTACCTTAGTTACCTACCAACTATTTTACTTAGGAATTAACAAATTTACCTGTAAATTTTTTCTGTACAAATCTAATAAATTTACTCCCAGATTGTTGGAGATATTTTTTATATCACCATGGTATCAATAGTTCTAATTATTTGAACCAATAACTGAATAAGTTTTTGGTAAGAGGTAGTTGAGAAAAAAGGTACCATTTCTGGAGGTTGATATGAAAAGCAGCTTAAGGAGTGAGACTATCATCCAGATGCAGAAAATTGTAAGATCATGGAAAGCTGTAGCATGACACAGAAAAGCACCAAATTGATCTGTATGTGTATGACCATATAGGGATAGGTGAGAAGTAATGACAGAGGAAGTCACAAGCAGGAAAAGGGATAAAGGCTGATGGGTGCATAGGCAGTATAGCTAGACCAATATCAATGCTGTGGGTGGTAGATATGAAGGGCATTTGTGAGAATACAGATGAATAATGAAAAGGCAACAATGCAATGTGACATTCATGCAGGCCTGAAATACAGAGGATAGACAAATTTCAGTGACCTGTGTAGAATTAAGTTTAATTAAATGAACAAAATTTAAGAAGCTGGGCCAGCTGAAATGCTCTTGTTTCCGTTGCATTTCTTTCCAGAGTTACCTAGTTCATTTCCCTTTCCTGCGAGCTATTCAAAAGCAATTTCTAGAGTTTGGTCTTCAATTATTCCTATTACAATTTCTTCCTTTCCAGTAGTTGTATATTAAAATACATATATTTGGTACCAGATATATACCCCAGGAGACCTATGTGACTGAGCCTCATCTTCAGCATTATTTACTTTCTTAATAACTGACTGACATTTATTTATTTATTTCTGAGATAACTTCTTGTTAAATTGCTATGGCTTCACTCTTTGCTGAGGCTGGCCTAGAACCTGTGATCCTCCTATACCAGTCTCTTGGTACACTGTGATTTCAGGTGTGTCAATGTACTTCGTTGCCTAGGAATATAACTTTTGTATCTTTCTGGTTTTTATCCTTTTTCTTTCCCCAGAGATATGCTCAGAATAAAAAAAAAAATATTTGTGTTTTCACTGGATCTGGTTATGACTGAATTAACATGCAACAGGTCTTCATTTAGACTTTCTCAAGGCAGTTACCTCCCTTGCAAATCAGAATGCAGTCCATGGATCAGGAGCATTGGAAACATCTTTACATGTTTTAGAAATGTCGATGCAAAAAACTGTTGAGTAAAATGTGCATTTTGAACATGGTCATCAAAATTGGATTCAGTAAAGTTTGAGCATTCTTGGATATAAAAACTCTTCTATCAGTTCCTCTAACATAACTTGCCTATTTGAAATCATTATATTTTGTTTCCCAAATTGTAGGCATATTAGTATTTATTATCTTTCAGTGAACATTTTATCAGGGTAGACTTTACTGATCCTTTCATAATAGTCCTACCTTTTTTCATTTCCAGAGTATATTATCCTGCACCATATTTACATTTCTAGGAAATCAGAAACTTTCACATAGCAATAAATTACATACATGTATGGTGGATCATTGTGTTCATATTTATTTATTGCAAACCAAATATAGCACTGCATGATGTGGCATGCATTTTTTAATTACTTTCCATTGTTGATAAAGAAAAGAACTGTTGGAAATTTTTACTCTGTCTCTCAGACCTTTGTTGTTACAGGAAGCTCAATTTTTCTAATCCTGTTCTCTTCCACTTTCTAAAGTTTAATCTGCTTTTACCTCCCTTCACAATGTATGCCCACTACTTTTTTTTTGTTGTTGTTGTCTGTTATATTTAACTTTCTTATTCTTTGTTCACTCTTCTTCTCTCCACTTTTTAATTTACCAACTATTTTCTCATATGAGCTATGGGAAGCGATACTTATTTAGAAGAATCAAACTAGGCTGAGCCATGGGATGCAGAGACCTGATTTCTAGGAACTAACAGGTACAAAGGTCTGTTCTAGATTTCCAGGCAGCATGTGGTTCTGCATGCCAGTGCTTCCCTGTCTCCTTCTGGAGTATCTCCCCTAAGAGGATGGCTTTCTAACTTCACTCTATCTTGTTGATCACAGAAGAAGCTCCTCCATGTCTTAACACCATTTACCTGTGAATTAAAAATAAAAGAGATTTCCACAATCCCACAGTGCTGGGGACTTGAACCCGGACCTCCAGCATGAGAAGCAGGCACCCTACAAGATATCTTTGCCACTCATACTTCATATAGAGCACTAATTTCCAGAATCCATAAAGAACTCAAAAAATTCTACAATAATACTAATAATCAAATCAACAAATGGGCTAAGGAAATGAACAGACACTTCACAGAAGAAGATGTACAAGCAATCAACAGATATATGAAAAAATGTTCAACATCTCTAGTAATAAGAGAAATGCAAATCAAAACCACCCTAAGATCTCATCTCATCCCAGTTAGAATGGTGATTATCAAGAACACAAGCAACAATAGGTGTTGGCGATGATGTGGGGAGAAAGGTACACTCATACATTGCTGGTGGGGTTGCAAATTAGTGCAGCCACTCTGGAAAGCAGTATGGGGATTCCTCAGAAAGCTTAGAAAAGAACCACCATTTGACCCAGCTATCCCACTCCTTGGCCTATACCCAAAGGACTTAAAATCAGCATACTACAGAGATACAGCCACATCAATGCTCATAGCTGCTCAATTCACCATAGCCAGATTGTGGAACCAAACTAGATGCCCTTCAGTTGGTGAATGGATAAAGAAACTGTGGCATATATATATACACAATGGAATATTACTCCACCATGAAGAATGATAAAATTATGGCATTTGCAGGCAAATGGATGAAATTGGAGAATATCATGCTAAGTGAGATAAGCCAATCTCAAAAAACTAAAGGATGAATGATCTCGCTGATAAGCGGATGAGGACATATAATGGGGGGCAGAAGGGGTTAGTGTTAGGGTTAGGGTTAGGTTTAGGGTTAGGGATAAGGAGGGTGGTAAGAATGGAGGAAGGGAGGACTGTATAGAGGGAAAGGTGGGGTGGGAGGGGTGGGGGATTGGAAAAAAAAGAATGAATCAAACAACATTGCCCTATGTAAATTTATGATTACACAAATGGTATGCCATGACTCTGTGTACAAATAGAGAAAGAACATGTATCCCATTTGTTTAAGTAAAAAAAAAATACTTACATTTCAAAAACAGAAAAATTTAAAGAATAAAATAAAATAAAAGAGAGTTGGGTGAGTAGTAGTTGTTAGAGGCCAGAGAATGTAAGGCCAGACCCGTCATGCCTCCTCTCATTTAAAAATATTTTTGGCTCTTGTGTGTTTCTTAAGTACATAAGGTTTTGGTAAATACACTGAAAAACAGCCAACATCCTCCTCCACTAATAAACCCTTTCCTTATCCACATGGGACGTGGCAGAGAGGACTTTCACACTAAGCAGATCCTGAAATGGAATTCAACTCCTTTATTGACATCCTCAATTTAAGCAGTCACTGAAACTTAATAAGATAGGCCACTTATTACCATGTCACTCTTTTTACTTTCTATATATTTCTTATGTTTAATTATTCAACTATTAGATATCCATGTTTTAAATAAACATTGTAGCCAATGTGATTTTATAATATGTGGTTCTTAACTTCTATAGGTCCTGTTATTCCATGTTTTTCTCTTTGATATGAATCACAAGATAAATGACCAATGCACATCTTAGGAAGACTCAGAGAGATGCCCTGGCAAAATAAACATCAATAATGAGGTGCATAAAGTTTATTAATCACTAAGGTAACACCTAATTTTTCAATTTTTAAATAAATTAAACTTAAAAACTAGAGAATTACACTTTGAAATCTGACACATTTGATACCATAAGCTTGTATATCTTCTGCAAATAAATTAAATTTTACCTTCTCTTCTTCAGCTGGTAAGGGTTCCATAACACTTCCTGTTGTGCAAGGATGAGTTTTTCACATTAAATCTCCCGATGAAGCATTGGCCTGTTTGGTGTAGAATTGAGAAGAAACAAGTAGAAATATAGTTGCGCAGAAACCTCACCAAGCTGGTACTTTGTACAACTAGAAGTTGTGGAAACAAGTGTTGACATTTTAATTATATCATAAAGAAGAAAACCATATACTCCTCTTGGTCTTGCAATTTTTAAGTGTCTTCCATGTTTTTTGCTTATTATTTAGGTTTTTACCTTTCTATTTCTTATGGTGTTTTTATTGTTTATTTGTTTTCTTTGCACTTGTCTTCTTTTCTCTCATCTGTATTTGCTCAATAGTCCATTTGTAATATTCATTCTCCTTCTCCCTCTTTTTCCCTTCCACCACTTACTTTTTACCAGGGATTGAACTGAGGGGTGCTCAACTATTGAACAACAACCTCAGTCCTTTTACATTTTTTTACAAACAGTGTCACTGAGTGCTTATGGCCTCACTAAATTACTGAGGTGACTTTAGGCTCATGGTCCTTCTGTCCCAGCCTTCAAAGCCACTGTGATAACAGGTGTGCACCACCATTCCCAGCCCATATTTGTCTATATATTTTAATATTAATTTTGGAATCACTAGTGACTAAAGTTTTGTTCATCGTACATTATCACTTATCACTTATCGGTTATTAACATTACAGAGATCATTTTGATTTTTATAAGTTAAACATATATTTTGCTTCTAAGGTTTTGCTACTACTTCTAGTTATTCTTTATTCTTAAAGAATTTTGGATGAGTTAGTGATTCTGGAATTTTGTAACACTGAGTTAGGACTTTGACAATGAAATATAAACCATGACCAGTTTATATCAAAAGAGAAATTGGTTCAATAATGTGACCACAACTAAGAAGGGGAAAGAACTCTATTCAAATGCATGCACAAACCTATACATATTAACACAGAAAACACGAGAGAGTAAAGCAATAAGAAACCACCAAAAGATACTTGTTCCCTGAGAACTTAATCCACAGACATTTTTGTGGAAGATATGCTGTATGAAAATTCAAATAATTGTAAATAATTGAGAAACTAAGAAAAATAAGAAATAAGTTAATGAACTCAATACAGATTTTGAAAGAACATTCTAAGAAGAAAATTGAGTTCCTAAAGAAACTCTGAAAATCATAAATTCACTCACTCAAAAAACATCTGAAGGGGAAATATCATCTAAATACTGTATCAAGCAGAAGGAAGAATGTTAAATCTTGATGATGTGTAAGAAGTAGACTTCCATATAGTAATAAGAATGAAAGACATTAAACAAAAATATGCAAGAATTCTGGAACAAGTTCAAAAGACCCAATGGAAGACTCAGACTTGAGGAAGGAATGGAGATACAGACAAATTTTATAGAAAACTTATTCAGGGAGCATGTAACTAAACAGTTTCTTACTTATGGGAACAATGGATATCCAGGCACAGGATGCATTTTGAAATCCAAATACATGTGGCCTATACAGAATCTGTCCAGGTTATACTTCAGTAAAGGTGCCAAAAATTCAGAGCAAATCATTGAATAAATTCAGGAAAGAAGCCTCATGTCACTTATAAAAGCTGTTACATCTGGATAACCCTAAAGGTCAGCAGCACATTTCAAATGATAAAACAGTAATATTTCCAACCTTTCTTGCTATCTGTGTCAAAGTTATTCTTCAGAATCAAAGCAGAAATAAAGACAAAGACAAGAATAAACTGAAATAATTCATGACAAGTAAGTAAACATTGTGGAAGATACACAGAGGAATCTGATGTGCTCAAAAAGAAAAGCAAAATCAATCATGAGAGCATAGGAAATAATACATTTTACTAGAATAATAGACAAGCAGATGGGAATTAAGAATGAATCCAATATTTAAAAGCAACATACACCTCACGATTTTAACACTGCATGCAAAATATCTTAATTCTTAATTCTCCACTTAAAACTTATAGCCTAAAATACACCAAAATGTATATTGTCAGCCAGAAACACTGCTGAATTCCAAAGTTGTTCACATGCTAGAATTGAAAGAATGAAAAATGATATTCCATGCAAATGAAAGCCAAAGGCAAGAAAGGGTTGCTATTCTCATACTTGATGAATTCAAGCAATAACTACCTTCAGGTGACAAAGAAGGTAACTACATACTGATAATGGAAAACACCAAAAAAGAAGAAAAATGGCTGTAAATATTTATGCTTGAATAATAGTGTACCCTATTTTATAAAATAAACACTACATATCCTCTAGGGACAGATAGGCCCCAATGTTGTAAGAGCAGGTGACTTTAATACAACATAATTAGTGAAAAGGTCACCTGAATAAAATATCAATAAAGTACCTCTAATTTAATTCAGAATGACTTAACACTTGTCTACAGAATGTTTCATCTGATAGCAGAAGAATACACCAATTTTCATTAACACAAGGAACTTTCTGTTATATCAATTGTTAGAATACAAATCAAGACTTAGAAAATGCAGAAACAATTAAAATAAAAAAAAGCAAAATCAATCCTGAGACTCAACATATTACAATGGAATAATATTAGAAAGCAACACACAGTCCTGGGAAAACCATGTATCCATATGAAGATGAATGAAGTTTGATCCCTAACTCTTACCTTTCACATAAGTCAACTGAAAATATCCAAGCCCTTATATCACATTCTGAGATCCAAAATTTTAAAACTTATTTGCTTAGTTGTGTAACTATTCACTTTGTAGCTTTTGATTTTTAATGAGCTTTTCAAAGTTAACAAATATATTTTAATATTTTCTGGAGCAGCTACAATAAGTTTTCAAATGTAAAAAACTTCTTAATTTTTTGAAAATGAACAAATTTGTAGAAAAATTGCTATATAATGAAGGGTTCTAAATAACATACATGAAATGACTGTTAACTCTACTGAACTCTAAAAATTATTCTTTAAGTTTGTATTCACTTTTGATTTCTGGGATATATAAATTCAGGTGAGTTTTCTTGAATTGGTGCCATAAAAAGAAGCAAACATGTTAAAGAAATGTTATAAATATGAAAGTAGGAACCAGAATATCCTCCAAGCATCCTCTATCATGAAGTATATATTTAGACTTAAGATGAAGATTTGCTTATTTTTTTTAAATGATTTACTCCAAGACTCAGTATTTCCTTGCAGAATACATCTCTCCAATGTCTGTTCTTTGAGCCATCTCTGTCACCATTCTTTGGTAATTTAGTAAATCCTTTCTTTTAGTAACTGATTGTGGTTTCCATTCACTGCCCCCACAAGATTGTGGCATTCCACTCGGAAAAGCAGTGTGGAGATTCCTTAGAAAAGTTGGAATGAACCCACCATTTGACCAAGCTATCCCCCTCCTCGGCCTATACCCAAAGGACTTAAGGTCAGAATACTACAGAGATACAGCCACATCAATGTTCTTAGCTGCTCAATTCACAATAGCTCAATTGTGGAACCAACCTAGATGTCTTTCAATTGATGAATGGATAAAGAAACTGTGATATATATATATATATATGGAATATTACTCAGCTATAAAGAAGATTAAAATTATGGTGTTTGCAGGCAAATGGATGAAATTGGAGAATATAATGACACATAATGGGGGGTGGGAGGGGGGCAAAAATGGAGGAATGAGGGACTGTATAGAGGGAAAAGAGGGGTGGGAGGGGAGGGGGGAAGAAAAAATAACAGAATGAATCAAACCTCATTACCCTATGTGAATGTATGATTATGCAAATTGTATGATGTCACTCCATGTACAAACAGAAACAAAATATATCCCATTTGTTTACAATAAAAATAAATAAAAATATTATGCAGAGGATAAGACAGATATTATCTCATTAATATAGATTAGGAAGTTCATGATTAGGAAAAGTAGGTAATTCAATGAGGTAAACCAAAGAGCCAAGAGTCAAATTCATGTCTACTGATTCTACAATTCCTGATTTCTTGACCATATGACATTGCACAGGGCCAGCACACTTAAGTCATGATTTAGACTCATCCTCTCCATTTCTTGGTATCATAAAGACTGAGGCACACTCCGTGTCCCACACCATTTCTTATACATATACAGTGCACCATGAGAACATCCACTGTCACTGCCTGAGGGTACGTGATATCACCACTAACATACTTGATGGATGTTGAGTCTGGGTCATTGTAACCCAGTTAGGAAGCACTCTCATCTTCCCTATCCTCAAGGTCCTCAGACTCGCTCTTCTCAGAGGGCAAGCAGAAGGACTGGTAATTGTTGGACTCCCACCAAGCCATCCTTTAACTGAACAGAGAGAAAAGAAAATTAACCTCTCCTCAGAGCACATTTTGCACTGCTATTCACAAAAAATAACTACCAAGTAAAATGTAATTAGAAACTCACCCTGATTGAAGTTTTGCCATGTCTATTTCCTGCCACTCCAACATTTGACATGGTTCTGTTGGAGTAGAGGATCCAACACTTGACATGTTCTGTTGAAATAGAGGACTCGACACTTGACATGATTCTGTTGACCATCCTCCCTCTTGGGGGCCATAGGCGTGGCATGTCTCCATCTGTAATTGCTTTTTATTATTAATAATCAATATATCATTAGAAACTTATTGGAAAACATTGAGAAGGTTTTATTGTTATGGGACACAAAATAGTGTCCACTGAAATTTTAGCAGTAATACATAGATAAATATATGAAAATAAACAATTGTAGCTGTGTTCGAGATTAAAGGATACTGTGATTGCTTTAGTATAATAATAGATGGATAAAGAAGCATTCCTCTGAGCTTGGATGCATGTTTGGCTTTTGTTGCTTTCCTAGTTTTAATAGTTGATTCCGGAGATACTTTACATAATGAAAACATTTAGGTTAGTCATAAATATAACTTGTGCTTTTCCTATGTTTAGTCTAATTCTTTGAGAATGAGAATAAGATTGTAGTCTGCCATTATATAAAATTAGAATAGACTAAATATTAACCATAAATTGATTTCTTTGCCCTTCAATAATAGTAAAAACTTTTCACTATTAAACACTGGAATTCATGGTGGGGGTGGTTTCTCAGAAAATATAGTGATGTGTTTGTTCTGAAGATTGAAGGCTGACACATCATGGTACCCTCAGTTTAGCTGGGATACAAGTTTGTTTCAGTTTACCTGGGAGACTGATTGTTTTAATCTAGCTGGGAAATAAGGTTGATTTGGTCTGAACTGTCATAGAGAGAGAATGTGTACTTTGAAAAGAAGTATAGATTGTACTTTTGAAGGTTTTTCTTATTTTTAAACTAACCATAAAATGATATAATCATTACTAAAGAAAAATATCTATAAAAAGACTGGCAGAAAAATAAAGATTCAGATTCAGCCTCAGAACACTTGGTGTCTCTGTGTGCTGTTTCTCCACTGTGCTGAAGCCTCCTATCCACCTAGGACCCCCGACCCCTGCTAGGACTGGACTCTGGCAAAGATTTTTGCTCATTTGTAAATAAACAAGCTTTACCGATTAGCCTTTCTCCTGATTACACTTCAATAATGAGCATCCACCAAACGTCCCTGTTTTTAAGAACATGACTAAAAGGGACTGTTCAAATAAATGATTCCTCATTGTCTACAATAAAACCTCTAAAATTTCTTGTTTAAATAGAATGTGTCTTCTCTGCTTTAGGCACTTAAGACTTCTCACTAAATTAGACTAAATGTTAAAGGTGAATCATTTAAAAAAGTGTTCTGTGGAGCTGGGTGTTGTGGTGCAAACTTGCGATCCTAGCTACTCAGGAAGCTAAGGCAGGAGGATCACAAGTTGGAGGCCAGGTAAACAACTTAGTGAGACCCTGTTCTAAATAAAAAATAAAAAGGACTGGGGACATAGATCAGTGGTAGAGTGCCCCTGGGTTCAAACACTAGTCCAAAAAAAAAAAAAAAGTATTCTGTTACCAACAGGAACTAGCAGATTGATAGGTTTTTGAATTTTTAAGTGATTCTAGTGGGGGAGACCAAAATATCTATGTCACTGGAAATGACAGTTCTCTCTAGACATACTTTTTCTTATGTTCAGCTTCTTCCTTTTCCCTATTCTTTTCCTCTATCAGTGTCTTTCTCTTGGCTGCTGCTTCTTGTCTTTTTTCTGTCTTTCCTCCATTTCTTCTGGGCTCAGAATACTCTTCCTTTTGGTAGACTCCTCCAAGAGGCCTGGAATAAGAACCTGTAGGAAGGACAAGATCCAAAGCCAGGAAGGTCAGGAACTTCCTGTTCCTCTATGAGTTTCATTCATCCCCAAAGCAGACTCTCAATAGAGACAACATGCTTAGGCTTTCACAAAACACTGCATCCCTGTGTGGTGGACACTGGCAGGAAGACACTTCAATTTACTGTTCATATTATGAATTTCATTGGCATGGTGGCCACTATGTTCTAAGTTCAATCAAAGTACTGGCATGGATAGTACAGTCATTTTGATTCATTTCATTAGCAATAAGGTAATTCAAAATACATATTTTTTCCTTGATTGAAAGCATACACTGTAGGATACCATTTAAAGTTAAACAATTTTAACATAAAACTTTCTATAAATGTATAATTTATTTTAATAGAGTATTTTAGCATGATTATCTTAATGATAGATAACATTTAGAAAGAACATTTTAAGCACCAAACACTGCGAACATTACATATATCATTTGTAATTGCCATCATCTCTTAATGAAACAGAATCATGATTATCAAAAACAGGATATGGTACTTTGATTTAATATGGTGATCCCTTTAGGGGTGGCTTAGAAGAGGGATGGGCTGCTTTTACCTACTCTAAATTGTATAATATACTCACCTTTTTAGTGATTTTTATTGTAGATTTTTACATAGCTTTTATACTAGTGTTCAGTTAATTTGTTACATTTCAAGAGACACTTATTTCTTAAATCATCCTAAGAGAAAAAAAAAATGATACTGCATTAATTTTTGGTTCTTTTATAGAAAGAAAGTTTGGAAGAATTTATGATCTCACACAAATTAACAGCACTTACACTGCCTTTACTTTGGAGTAACTGGCCCTCTTGCCTTTTATTTTTTTTCCAAAAGAATTTTCCGAAGATTCACCAGTGGTACAAAGGATTTTCTGTCTTCCTTACTGTGCTCTTTAGAATAATCTTTACCATCAAATAAATACATATGATTCTCTAAGAATACAAAACACAAAGTGAGAAACGTTAAGACATTGAAATATAGGTTAATGCTATTCAAAGCAATAACTAGGTGAATAGGAGAATAGCCCATACTCTAAATGGGTGAAGACCAGCTTGTGATGAAGGCATTTCATTTCCTGATGTACCAATATTGATGACTTTGAGTTTTATACATGTTCATTTTTCAAAGGACAGAGCATTGGCTTAAACCCTTTTGGTCCACCCTACTTGTTGTTGGAATCTCTGTTGAATCCCTCTCACTGCTGAGTCTCTAATCATTCATTCATTCCACAAATATTCCCAGTGCAAATCTCACTCACTTTTAAGATCCCCTAATAAAATCTCAACATTTTTAGTCCAAACACACTTTTAATACTCAACTCTTTTTTCCTTTTTCTATAATCGTAAAGGAACAAGGGGCAAATCTATGATAACATTTTAAAAAATCAAAAAAATGATTCCTTAGATTTATAATATTCTCTGTAGATCTCACAAAGAATCTTCATTTTTCTTACCTCAATTCTGGTATAACTAACCCCACTTATGAAAGAGGAAACTGAGATTCCCACAGGGATTAAAGTGTTCCTTAATTCTCTCTGCTACAAAATGAACAAGGTAGGTTTTTCTGATTCTAAGATCAGTATGTTCTTTTCAGTAGATTAGTGTGTATAGAAAAGTAGAGAGAAAACAGTCTTGCAAATAATTATGATGAAACAACAAGGACAATAGTATGATTTTTTCCTTATTTTTTGCAGTACTTTGGGATCAAACCCAGGGACTCACACTTACTAGGTAAGAGCTCCACCACTGAGTGACACCACCAGCTGATATAGTACTCTTAAGTAGCACTTTGTGCTAAAAGAACATTTTCACATCTATTACCACATTTGATTTTTGCAGCTGTGTAAAAGATTAAAGAAGACATTAATAGCACTACTTTACAGATGAAGACACAAAGGCCCAAAGAGGTTGGGTGATCTGCCAAGGTCATGAATCAAGTGATAAACAACCAAGGCCAGAAACCACAGATAGGTAAGATAATGATTCAAAAGTGAAGTGTATTTAATAGCACATGTTACCAAGTAATGTATTTTCACAGCATTATGAAATCAACACTAAGTATGTTTTCCCTAGAGAGTATGAAAGCAAAATATTTTCATTCTCAAGAGATCAATTGCTTCACACTTGTACCCAAATCTAACCAGTTGTAGTACTAATTGTCATTTTCTACTTAAATCAACAGGGGGCTTTCAGTGAGGCACTCTATCAACAAGTGGAAAAAATAAAGAGCTGATATGTATCAAATATGATCAACATATATAGCATCAAACTGCATGAAATTCTCAATTTACCATGTAAATGTTCTTTTTTAAAAAAATTAACATTAAAGATAAAGCAACCTTAATTTTTACTTAAATTTTATTGGGCTGCTCTAATTACTACTCTTTAATGTTTATTTACAATATTTTTAATGATGGTCCAGGTCTTCAGTCTCTTTCTATTAGGCAGCTGGAGCCCACAGGTCTTGACCCTCATCTATATCCTGCCAGAGGAACCATTTATCACAAAGAGAACCAAGACATGGTCATTGTAGATGGCATTCCAGATTTTAATCAAACTGGAGAATTTTTTGCAGTTAGGTTGTCTGGAAAAAATAGCTTTTTTTAGGCAGGTGAAGATATACAATCATCTTTTAAAAGCACTGCAATTTTATTTTGTTCTAGCAAATAAAATTAAATTAATATAAATGACTACAGAAAAGAGTGTAAACTTGATGCTAAGGTCATCAAATATAACTTAAAAATATGACCACACACATTTATTTTTTCTCTCACCTGAAACAGCTAAGTGACAATAAATGGACTACTAAAAAGTTATATGAGGCAATGGTGTGTTAAAATGTTCACAAACTCTTTGGAAAATAAAAAGAGTATAAGAAGAGCTGTGGAACCAAAACACAGGTATCCAGCTGGGACTAGCTAGAAGAATAGAAACCCTCTCAATACTCCAAAATCCTATGACTCATGGTCCTTACAGGGCACCACAGTGTGGGGAAACTGAAGGGATCCACACCAAATAATGGGAGCACCATGAGCTCTTGGATCTCTGTCTTTTCAATTTAAACAATTTTGCCATAATGGTTTATCTTCCAAGGATGATAAAAGAGGACTCTTCTAAGGATAAAATGAGTTGTCTAGTGATGTCTTCAAATATGGGTGTCTGGAAAGACTCCCCCAGTGCAAAAGATGACTTGCCAACCAGTGCTGCTAGCTGACAGAGCTATCTGTCAGCTTTGGGGCATTTCACCAGCACCCTGATCAGACAGTCACAGGACACCAGATGTTTCAGGAAAACTGCTAATAAGAACAAGGGATTCTTTTTGAAAAAAAGAAGAGGAATAAGGAGAAGCAAATAGAGGAAGGAAGCACATGGAGAAAAAGAGACAATACAGTGGGCAGGGAAACATTTTTGAAAAGACATAATAAATATTCTCCCTAGGATATATTTTAAAAAGCTATAATAAATGACCTCAGTGAGGATATTACATCCTTGAAATGAGAACAGGATACAAACAACAAGCAGAGAACAAGAAAGAGTTCTTGAATATAAATATGGTACTATTGTAAAAATTTTTTAAATATAAAACACAAGAAAAGTAAAAAAGAAAAGTGTTCTCTAAAATAATGCCAGTCACCTGAATTTTGAATCCTTCATATATCCTATAAAAATCACACCAATTAACAAGAATAATGAATCCACCCGTAACCTAAGCCTTCTACAAAATTAGGAATCAGAAACTACTTAAACTTCCATTTGCAGGTAAAAAGAGAAATGAACATCCCAAACGAGATGAGCCAGCTCTGAAGTGCTCACTCATCTGGGTAGACAAACAGAGATTGCATAGGAGAAAGGAGAGTGGGGTTCCAGTTGTGCCAGAGAGAGAAAATTTATTCTCCAAAATGAGAATCACACTCCAAATGGGAAAACAATGAGAATGGGTCCCAGTCCTGGTAGATCACACCAGTGGCTACTAAGGAATCGAAAGGGAAGCGCCAGAAAGTAAATGCAGTCAAAAATTTGAGGAAGTACAGATTGTAGGTGAGAAAGAGGTAAGGGTGGAAAGGGAGGCAAACTTTGACAATTTTATGGCAAAGAGAAAAAAGGAAGCAAGTAGTAAAAATTGAGAATGATAAAACCAAAAGCCTTTCCCAGCCCACTCCCTACCAGTAAAGGAAGCACCACTTACCAAAACCATGGCGCTTCTCTGTATTGGTTGGAGAACGGACCCTTTTTGGGGGAGTTAGGAGTTCTGGGATTGAAATCAGGGGCACTCAGCCTCTGAGTCAGATCCCCAGCCCTATTTTGTATTTTACTTAGACACAGGGTCTCACTGAGTAGTTTAGTGCCTTGCTTTTGCTGAGGCTGGCTTTGAACTTGGATCCTCCTGCCTCTGTCTTCTGAGCCACTGGGATTACAGACATGTGCCACCATGCTCAGCTAGAAGAAACTCTTGAATTAAGAAGCTCAGTATGAACCCTCTCACTCCAAACCATATTGACTCCCTATTGCTGCTGATACAGGAAAACAGTCATTTTAAAAATTATGCAATATTAGGAAGCATGATACAAAGCTGCTATGTGAAAAGACAGAAATAAATACCAAAATCCCTTCAAATCCAAATTTCAAAAATTTCAGAATAGAAAAGGATAAAAAGATAAATATTGGGGCTAGGGTCTAGCTTAGTAGCTGAGCATTTTCCTAGCATGTGTGAGGCATTGGTTTTGATCCTTAGCACTGCATTAAAAAAGTAAATAAACAAAATTAAGACATAATGTCCATCTACAACTACAAAAAAATACTTTTAAAAAAAGATAAATATTTTAACCAAATTTGGAGAGAAAAGAAAAAGGAAGACAAAATGATCTACACCTCATGGATCTTATGAAGTTTAAATGGAAAAAAGATATAAAGCACATGACATAGTTGGTGGCACTGTTGATGAACCCCCAATAAATGCCCGTAAATATTAGCTACAATTTAAAAAAAAATTACTATCAAGAAAAGGAATCACTGTGCAGAACATGATCATAAAGATGACATGCTTCTCCAATAAAGACCAGATAAGATGTCTGCATCAAGAGAGAAAAGCTACAAATTTAACCCTTGATGACAGGACCATAAGCATTCATATCATGACTTGGATTCAAAGTTTATCCACAAGAGAAGAGACAGATATATTTTCAATTTCTTGGATCAAGAAGCCTAAAGAATATTCTCAAGATGACAGTAAGGCTGGGTAGGAAAAAGAGGTCCCAGGGAGTAGAATGCAGGACTTCCTATTGTAATGCATATCACTCATGCACTAGCTTGAGGTGACTGGGCCATTTGCTCACCCTACCCCCCAACTCATTTCCTTCCCCCTGCTCTCTGCTCTCTTCTCCAGCTGCAGGCAAGGCATCAGAGACCCACTGGCCATTTTTTGTCTCTCCCAGGATGGACTCCATGTCTATCTCACCCATGGTGCTACCTTCAGTAGACAGCAGTTTATCCAAGCCAAATTTGAGTATTTCACTCAACTTTAATGGAGAAAACAAAAAATCCAGTTACTTCTCATAAAAACAAAGATCAGGATGTGGTGATCTACTGAGTGTCTAAGTGACACCAAGAACATTCCTTCCCTTGTGAACTTTCTTCTCTCCCATGGAAGATGACTTCAACCAAGCTACTGTGGGGTTAGAGGAGGAATAAGCAGAAAGTTGATAAATGATGACCAGAACTATTGATTTTGATAATTATCTATAACTGCAATAAAAAAAAAATTAGCCCCTAATTTCTTTTATTTTAGGGGGGACAGTAAGAATAAAATGATTTACTGCATCTTCTGTAGCACCTCTCGCCAGCATTTTTTTACAGGTACTTCCAGTAGTCCTGAGAAAAATCAGAGACCCTATTAGCTACCTTCCTACCTCTCCCACTGTCAAACTTCATAGAAAGAGAAGGTGCCACTCAATACCTTGCCTCACAATAAGCTGACTTCTTTCCTTTGCCAAGTTGCTTTTCTACCACAGTACTTTATGGAACCCACCTTGGGAAAACCATAACAATCCTGATCACCAAGGCTCTTTCTGAATTTCAATCTCCTTGGATAGTCCTGTGCACTCCCTATCCTGCCTTTTCCTCTCACTCCTCTCTAGGGGATGCGTCTCCTATTTCCTAAGGCTACAAGAACCACCCAGAAAGTTTAGATAGTACTACCTGGCTTTCACTTGCTCCTTCCAAATTTACACCTCCCTAAGCACTATCTCTTAAGAATTCTGAAACAATTTTGATCCACATGATGGGCCCTCATTTGCATTTTGCCCTTTTAGTTTTGTTTAGTTATCTCTATACTGTCTATTTAGTAACTTGGAAACTTAAAGTCCTATAGCTTGAAAACACCTGACATCAAAACTAAGCAAGAACACACTTGGATATATTTATATTTAGCCTTGATAGGTATGTATGTGTGTGTGTGTGTGTGTGTATATATATATATATATATATATATTTATATATATATAGATATATATATTAATGTAAGTAATCTATATACATATTTATGTATATGTCTGTGTATGTGCACATTTATATATATATATATATATATATATATATCAAGGCAAACACCTTTGGCATTTAGTAACCAAAACAGAAGAAAGCCAAGTATTTATGATGAAGCTCAGTTCATACTGGGATCCTCCCTTCCACTCCCTTTGACTTAAGTCTCCTAGCTTTCCTTGCTATTGAGTACTCACAATGTGTTTTTAAGAAACTCACTTTTTTTAAAAAATGAAAACCAGTATATTATAGTAATTAAGAGTATATAGTTGGAAGTTACAGAGTGCTTGGATTACAGTCATGAATCTGAATGACGTTTGAAAAATTTCTTAAAATGGGGATAAAGACAGTGTCTATATCATTCTTCTGTTATTCTTCACCATGAAACAACTGGAAAAAGTACACCTCAGACAATGCTTAGTACACAGTAAGCATTCAATAAATGTTCACTACATCTATATCTGTCCCTCTCTTTCTGTTGTGTACTCCTTGCATGATAAGGAACCTGCTTTCCTTTTTCAGGACTTCAAAACTCTACACTGCTTAGATTTATCAAACCAGAACCATGGCTTTTACTATTAGATTCTTTAATAATTTAAAAAATGACCTGCTTTCTTTTGAGACAAGGCAGTGTGTTATTATCCTTGTCCTTGGCAACCATAAATAACTCACTGTCTAGATGGGGAGGAAAGAAATCATACAGAACCAGAATGAAATTTTTTGCCCCTGGCCTGGGCAGGTAGTCCCAACAAAGTCCTCTCCCACAGCCAGTACTCTATATTGGCCCACAGCAAGGAGTTGTGCCTGTGCATTTCACATCAGAGGTAAACCCCTAATTGAATGCCTGGAGCTCCCTCCACTGGGGAAAAGTTTGAGCATCTGAGACCTCATCTCCTATAACTCGCAATATGTGCACTTTCACTACAGGCCACAGTGAACTCATCTCTCAAGGTCCTGTGAAGAAATGTATTTAGACATCTACAGTATATTCCTACCTCTCTCTCAAGCTTTTAGCTTACATTTGTAATTGCCTCTTCAATAGTGTGAAAACAAAATGCACAGCCACCCTGCCATCATGACAGATGAGTATGCAGAAGACTAAAAATATAGAAAAAGCCAGACTCCAGTTACTCCCTAAGGTAAACAAAAACCAAGCAAATAAACAAAATCTAGGGTTCCTCTTTCAGATTCTAGTACCCAAAACACTGTGAACCTTTTCTGCAAGTCAATGACTTCCTAACAAAAATAGCACCAATCCCTGTCTGCAATGCTGATGTGCAAAGATACAGGTATGTGTGAGATAAAACTGCTGTTTTTTAAGCCACACTTGGGATAATTGTAAACTTGATAATTCTTCTTATAATTCCATGTGATTTTTCCCATTTTACCTACCTCTTGAATTTTTTGTTTGATAGTTGGTCTTTTAAATTCTTGCAAATTTTTCTCAATGATATCCCTTACTTTTCTGAGTCTTCCTCTAATTTACATTGATTTTTACTACAAATCCTGTTGATGAAAGCCTACATTATTTTCACCTTCCTAACACTTTACCACCTATCTTCCTATAATCTGTTCTCATCATTCAGGCTTAAAGCCTTGAAGTCCTCTTTGAATTTGTTATCTCTCTCACTCCCTGCCTCAAAACAACAGTCAAGTCCTGTCATTTTTTCTCTGCAGTGTTTCCTACAGCAGATCTTCCCATAGCTACTGCCCTTTTTGGCCATTTATTACTTCATGCCTAAATCATTTCAGAATCCTAGGGATTGATCTCTCTGTACTTAATCCCTCAAAAGTACCTGGGGTATATTATAATATGGGTTCTAATTTTAACCCAAAAGCTGCTGCTATAGATTAACTTTAAGTCTTTTTCTAAAAGGGAGCTCTCTCTAGAATCTTCCAAGTCAGCATTTGACTCCTATCTAATTTTTGTTTCCTCAAGAAAATAATCCTAGTTCTTCCATCCATATATCCTATAGTATAATTTTGAATTCCCAGTCTTATTCACCCTCCTCTGGGTATGGAATCAGTACTGTGTCATTGAACAAAGGGTCTGGGATTAAGGAGGAGGTATGGAATTAATCATTACTGATTAAGTCAAGTTCTTCTTTAAAAACAAACAAACAAACAAACAAAAAACCCAAACAAATTCTCTCTGAGATAACTAGTGGCATACTCATTTTTAGAAACCCCAAAGAGATTATATCCCTGATGTTAAGTTACCAGCTTAAAGTCATATATCCAGTAAGTGATAAGGTATAAATCAGAATCCAAGTTTGATGGTTTAAAGTCCATTCTCATTATTCTATTTTCTCTGCCTTTACATGCCACACTCATTTAGCTTCTATGGCACCTTGCATGTAGTATGTACTGAGTGGGTATAAATTAGGCTAACAAACTAATTTGTAACTGGAGACAAAGGGTGGTTAATGATGATACTTTTTATTTGCATTCACATCCACAGAGAGTACTGATTGTAAATTATTGGACTTTAAAGAAAAGAACAACATATTTTACCTGGAGGTCAGCATCAGTCTAAAGTTCCTGGCCTCAAGAGTAAAATGGCCTCTTTCTATGATCATGTTGGTGAACTGCAGTTTGGAAGCTGCTTTCCTAAAAACTACTTCTTCCACAGTGTCTTAGGCAATCAGTCAAATAACTTTTACAGCACTGTAATAAGTCAAATGAGACCATAGACCATATTCAGGAAACAATTCAAAGGACATTGCTCATTTGGACCTGAGCATTTTTTAAAGAGATCTGGCCTCAATTACTCTCTGAACCTGTCCCAGAAGAGTCAGGGAAAGGATGATGAAGTGACCACAGTTGGGACTTCATCTACAGCCAAGGACAACCCCTGGCAGGCATGTTATTCTGAGGTCAAAGGGTAGTTCTACAACCTCTTAAACCCATTTTTTTTTCTTTTCATGGTACTGGGAAACAAATCCAGGGGAGCTTTACCAATGAGCTATCTCCCTAGGCTTATATAAAAAAAGTTTTATTTTTATTTATTTATTTAAATTTTTTTTCTAGCGGTTGATGGACATTTATTTTATTCATTTATTTATATGTGGTGCTAAGAATTCAACCCACTGCCTCACACATGCTAGAAAAATGCTCTACCACTGAGCCACAACCCAAAATATTTTATTTTGAGACAGGGTTTTGGTAAGTTGTCAAAGCTGGCCTTGAAGTGTCAATTCTCCTGCCTCAGACACCCAAGTTGCTGTGATTACAGGTATGTGCCACCATACCAGCTTTCACTCCATTTTTAAACTGAGCGAGGTTCTCACTAAAGCCTAAAAGCTTCTTCTAAACATTTTGCATTTTAACCGTTATTTAGAACAAAGTGAGACTGAATTGATTATGTGACCCACTGAATACAACTCTGCAAGTCAGTGCCAAAATGGGGTTAAAACCCAGAGATTCTCAACTCTCAGTATGACACTGTTGTCAGAACTACATTCTTCACCTTGCTTCCCAATCCAGAACTACAAGCAAAAGAACAGGAAAATGAAGATGTCTAACTCACTCACTTGTTGTGGCCAATTTGGTGAACTCTGGCAGCTGCTTGTAAGTAATTTTGAGGATTAAAATCACTGTCAACAAAAATAACAGTATCTGCTGCTATTAAGTTCATGCCAATTCCACCTGAGAAGCATGCAAAAAAAGAAGCATGATCAGCAACACACAAATAAGGAACTGGAAAACAGACACAAGGTTAGACTGGGTCATACTGAACACCTGAAAGCAGTCCACCTGAGTGGTTTCCTCCTTCTGCCTGACATCTCTGCCCCCAACTCCAGAGCCCTGGAGTGGTCAAAGGTGCCACCTCATCTTATGTTGCCTGACCCAGGAAAATTTAATTATCAAATATAACAGAATGAGAGGTAAGGGGCAGAAAAGGATGCTTAATTTAATGCTGTGAAGCCATGTTAGAAAACTTTGAATGGATTTTGCTTAGAAAAATCTGTGAAGAAGGACACATACTCTTTCAGAAAACAGCTCCAAAATGAGAGGTCTGGGGGATGCCATTGTTGCTCAGTGACAGAATGCTCACCTAGCATGTGTGAGGCACTGGGATCAATCTTCAGCACCACATAAAAATAAACAAAATATAGATATTGTGTGTTATGGTTTAGATGTGATGTCCCCCAAAATCTCACATGTGAGACAATGCAAGTTTTGGAGGAGAAATGATTGGATTATAGCTTTGGACTAAAAAGTTAATAAATCCCTAATGGGATTAACTGAATGGTTATTAGAGGAAGGTGCCATGTGGCTGAAGGAACTGGTTCATTGGGGACATAGATATGGGGTATATAGTCTATATATGGAGAGTGGAGTCTCCCTCTGCTTCCTGGTCATGATGTGAGTTGCTTCCCTCTGCCACACACTCTCATCATGATATTCAGCCTCACCTTGAGTCCCAAGGAATAAAATCAGTCTTCTATGGACTAAGACCTCTGAAACCATGAGCCCTCAAATAAACTTTTCTCCTCTACAGTTGTTTGGGTCAGGTCTTTTAGTCACATTGGCAAAAAACTGAATAAAACAGTGTCCATCTACAACTAATATATGTAAGTAAAAAAAGGAGAGGTCTGCGATGCACATTAGGAAAAGTACTTAAACACACTTGCAAGCAACAAGATAGGAAGATGCTGACACTAGTTAATGAGAAGAGGGGATGATACATGCCTCTGACTAGAGAACACTTAAACACATCTTCCTGAATTGCTTTCCACATTAATCAAAGACAATATCATAAAATCAATTCAAGACAAGAACACTCAATGCAACAACTTTCTGGTCTTTATTCAGTGGTGCAGAAAAGGGGTCAAGGAAGTACCTTGGGTTACAGAAATTTAGACTACTATGAAGGCAAATTACAGCATTCTTTTTGATTAATGTGAAAACTAGTACATAACAGATTCATTCTTCCAAGGGTTGTTACAGCTCATTGCTGAAACAAGCCTAAAAGGACTTGTTCCAAGAGTTAAATGAAGGGTTCCTTTCATTAAGGACTACTGACTCCCAGCTGAATCTCAAGACAAGTCAGGAAGAAACATTCTCAAAGCCTTCATATAAAATTAAAGTTGGGTTAAAGAAATAATAATGACTGACTACTGAGAGATGCTAAATTATATACAATGACAGTTATACTTCTATATTACTATTCACCAACCATTGTTCAAAAAGTTTTACATAAATTAACTCTTTTAACCCTCACAACCCTTCATCTTTGCTGGTATAATTCACATTTTGCAGAAGCTGAAATGGAAAAACAGCTAGATTAAGGGACTTATTTGAAGTTGCACCACTAGAAGATGAAAGAGTCAGGACTCCATCCCATATTCCAGAATCTGTGGTAATTACTTCTGTGTTTGAGACAGGATTCTGCTGTGTTGCCCTCACTGGCCTTGAACTGGTCTCGCACCATCCTTCTGCCTCAGCCTCCTGAGTAACTGGGACTGTAGTCATGTACTACTGCACATAGGTCCAGAAACATTTAATCACTCTATCCTACTACTATCTAGGCAATCATTTCATTTAAAAATGTGTTCCATAAAAGTTATCTTCCTCTGGTTGAAGTTGGCTAGTGCATCCCTTCTTTACTAGGGAATATTTTAAGCTGTATTTAGTTGTTTGGGACATAGTCATAAGCTATCACTGCCACCTGCTGGCAATATGTGGTAATAACCTCAACTCCTGAAATTTGGAAGGAAACCCATTAAATGAAAATGCTGCAGAACTATAGCAAAAACGTGATAGCAAATATGACAATCAGTGTTTGGAAAAGTTAACATCCAGGACTGCTTCAGATCCTAGATAATCTACTAAGGCCTCCAGGGAGATGAATGGAATGAATGGTTTCTTTCTTTCTAATTTTAGATGATTCATACATCTGCTCTCTAAACATAAATAGTAAAATCTTTAAAACAAACATGGAATTCCTCTGCCAACCTGACAATGCATTTGACCAGATCCTTCAAGTTTTCCCTAAGACTAACCATGAGACAACTGAATGAATGTCTCTGATGCAGGGTGTGGCACATGACCTTGGAAGAGACTGAGGCCAAAGGAGTCTGATTATATCTTATTATTGAGTTTATTAGACAGATAAGATATGCTGGAGAAATAATCTTCTTATGCTCAAGGATTATATCTAACACTGTTTTTATATACCCATATCATGAAAAGCACTTAATAAATGCTTTCTAAATAAGTCTGAACTTTCTTTTCATAAAGGTATTAATCTCTCTTTCATCAAGGACACATGTTCTTTTTGTATTTCTATATGTATTCCATACAAATTAAGGTCTATAAAAAATAGAATAATGAGACTCAGATTATGAATTCAAAATTAATTTAAGATCTTTTTGATTCAGTATGTAAGAATAATTGCATCTTCCAAAACCGATTTCAAATTATTTAATAGTAAATGAGAGCACTCCATAACTGACAAAGCACCACAGATGTCATATGACATTTATGGTTTAAGTCATGTGGACAATGCCATAATAATTACAAATAGCTGGCAGTTTCACTATGATCACATTTTAAATACAAAATGTTTGTTAAACTATACAACACTATTCCAGGGGTACTTGTGGAGGAGGGGCAACTAGCGAAGAGATTATCTTATTTTCCAAATTCACAGCTGGGAAGGAGAGCTGCCTCCACTGAACATAAATAAAACTTCCTCAAAATTACAAAAAAAAAAAAAAATCCAGGTCATTCCCAGGTCAGAGATCAAAGCAGATCAGAATTACTTTCCAATAAGCTCAGGTTCCAACCTCACTTCTTTGTGACATCACAGCTTAGATAGGTTGGACAGAAAAGAGTTCCAAAGTAGAAGTCCAGTACTATACTATGGCAACTGCCTTGATTTATTATACTCCTTTGTAATAACCTCACCTTTCAGAGAATTATGAAAAAATGTACCAATTGTTGTGATGTAAGAGTACTACACCAGTCCTTCTTTGTCTGCTTTCATCAATACCTATGTGGCTTACCTGCCCTGGTATTCAGGAGATAAATAAAACTGGGCTGCTGTCCAAAGTTCTTTATAGCCAGGTGTCTCTCTTCTCTCATGGAACCATCCACATGCTCAAAGCTGTAGCCTTTACATAGAGAAGAACAACGACAAACAAACAGATCTTAACTCTTTTCAAAAAATAAAAAAAAAAAAAACAATTCATTCCTAAACCAAATGCCTATATTGTCCTTTCCATATCCAGGCATGGCCCCACTTTAAATAAATCCTATGGGAAAAATCTAAATTTAGGGGACAATACAACACTTTACATAAAAACTCACCAAAACACTCTATCCTGGGTTTTTAAAACACATGCAGCCAAAGTTTTAGCACTTAAAACAGAGTTAACATTCAGTTTTGATTATTCCTAGACAACCCTAAATATCCACCCTCTATGGCAGTTTCTATTTCCTGAGACACAATCCTTACTTAGGCAAGCAGTAAGACAAGCACTCAGGAGCCGGATTTCCCATTGAAAAGCATCTGCTTTTCAATGAAGCTTTCGGGCTCTCCACTTACCACCATGCATCAGGTCAGGAAGGGGAATTATAAACTCATCATGTTTTGGCAGTGGAGATTCCTCAATGTGCCAATGGCATTTCTGCAAGTATCCAGATTACTGTAGTACTTAGAGGGCATCAAGTGGATCTGAGAGACCACTCTGAACTAAATTTTAAAACTCTTAGTTCTGCAGCTGATAATCTACCAAAGGCTCAAAAATCATCCACTGTTTAAGCTTTTTCCCATTATCCCACATCAAATTTATTACCTATAAAACAGAGTTCTCAGGTAATTGCTACATTCCCTATTGTCCATAGAAATAATTGGTCCTACCTCCCCCTGCTTGATTTGTGGGATCTCTATACTATTGATATTCATTTTCTAACTAATCCTTAATAAGTATACAAGTGTTGAGCTGAATGTTGCAAGACACTGAAAGTTTCTGGCACTGATACTTATCATACATTTTTGAAGATACTCAACATTATTACATCTGCTTCACATAGTGCTATCCCCTCTCCTCATCTTCTTTTGGTTCTGAATAATGTTTATGAACCTTTTTCCTATGTAACATTCCCACACCCCTTATTAGTCTTCATGGACATATTTGATTATTAAATCTAAACAAAGCCTTCAGTAATATGGTGGCCCAGGGCAGTCACATCTGTAATCCATATAGTATTGGAGAATATCCAACATCTGGGTCATTTTGGGGAAAAGTAAGCCCAATAGCCCCTGGCAAGGAAAATAAAAGGCGAAACTCTAGTAGTATTTAGGATGACTTACCCTCACACAAAATTTATCAAAGAATACAATTTTATAAGTCAAATGCTAAAGTCGAAATATAAATGTCAAATAACTTTCTCAGAAACTCTACATATTTAACACAAGAATACAAAGTGCCTCCACATGTACCTGCATCCTTCAGAGCAGTTTTAAAGCTACAGCAGAGATATGATCAGGGCATGTGTCAATTCACCAGGAACTATGAAAGCTCTAGAGCAACCAAGGAGCTTATTTCTGGAATGTCACTTCACTCAATAAAAAAAAATATAAACTTTCACTTTAATAGTAAAATAAATGAACACATGAAGAGTAAAGGGCAAGAGTTGCTTCCCCAAGATCCTAAAGAGCAGTGGTCAGCTACCTACTGCTATTCCCCACTTGGGGGTGTAAGTCATTATCATCTTGAAAAGTCTGAGAAGCATAACTTTAGAGAAGAAATCCCCTATGATACAGGAGGAAACTTACATATAGATAGTGAAGAGTGGAAAGAATTCAAAATAATGCATTAAGAAAAACATCAAGCTGAGACCTCTTTGTTATCAAATATTGTTTTAAAATTTCCCTAAACAAAGAAGTACAGTGTTGACAAAACAATATTCTTTTTAAAAAAATGAACATAATTTAATCTTACCATAAAGATAAGATCAAGAGTTAGGGAGAACTCCTGACAGATTTTCACCCAAAGTTTGGGGAAAGCATTGAGCTTGAAGGTGAGAACCTCAATTCTTATCTCATCTATGACATTTGCTAGCTATATGACTTTGGACAAGACCTTTCTTGGTCTGTGACTAAAAAACTTGGATGGAAGGTATTTATGAGCTCTTTTCCATCTCTAACACACTCATAGTAGATATGTCAAAGAAAATTAAGCACAGTAATACATGCAATTATTTAACTTGCAAAAGATTGGAAAATTTCACCAAATATGAAGTTTTAGGTTAGTTCAGGCCACATCTGGGGCAGTCATCCTAAAGGGACAATTTTGAAATTCTGGTCTTCTGATGCCCAGCTCACATTTCTACAAAAGATTATTCCAAGTACCCCTTGAGTTTAAATCAAACCCCACAGGTTAATAAGAACGAATGCTTGCTGTGCCTTTATTATGTGTCGATTCAACACAAGGTACCAGCAGGCAATTATAAAAGAAATGCTCAATTCTGAGTCTGTCCTTGTGGCTCTAAACAACAAAACTGGACTGATGAGGTGAACATACACTGATAAACCAGTCAGTAGATTAAGGTAGGGCTTGCCAAGTGCTGGAGTGGGATCCTAAATGCTATACGAATTAAGGAAAGAAAGGATAATGGTGGGGAAGAGTAGGAAGGGATGAGATGGAATGGGGTGGGTGTATAATTTCAGAGAAAGTAGACCCTGAATTAGAGTCTTGTAAAAGAGGAAAACTTGAATCAGTCTCACAAAATAGGTAAGGTCCTCATTAATTAGGTTTTAACCAGTCACCAGCTCAGAGCAGTACAATG